>NC_134572.1:31677500-31937500 GCF_050947875.1 Dermacentor variabilis | reverse complement strand
ATATGTCGCTGTATGTTCACCTCACTTCTAATTGCTTTGCGGGCTTTTTTGACCCTGAAAGAAAGATATCTAGACTTCAGTGACCGCTTCGGCGCAGTCTTTTATCAACGGCGTTTGAATTGCATGTGAATGATATGTGTCTGAGTATTGCTTGTCTTTACAGTAAGTAATGCTAACAACTTATGAACAAAAACTTCTAATCATCTTCTACATTTATTAGGGACGGAAACACCGTCACTTGCATGCAAAAGTCAAATATACAGGGTGTCCGAATTAACTTTCAAGAATCAAGATAAAAAAAAAAACAGAAATACGTTACTCGAAGAAAACCTAGCGCATATTGTTTCCAGCGCAGTGGAGTAGCTGCCAGTAATTTCGTTACTAATACTTAAGTAGGCAATTGTACTTAATTATCTAACTAGACACGTACTATTCTATTTATCAAAGTGTCAATGAGGCATTTCTAGGCACAGCGAAGGGACATCTAACTGCGGTATTTTCAGCGACGTACTAATCGCGTGCTAATTTTTTCCTACTGATAAATAAACCCCGCGAAATAGGGAGAATACCACATGACTGCGCTCCCGCCTGCATCATAAAGCAGCGCCCTCGGACAGACGCTCCCTGAGTTAGCCCGAACGAAATAACTGAAACAAAGAAAAACATCGGGATCGAGCTAGTGCATTATCTGCCACGCCCCGGCCGAAGTAAGACGTAGCGTTTGGTGTTAGTTGGAAACAAGCTGTAATAGCTCTTGTCTTAGCGTAGATAAAGTGCAAGGATGTTTTTAGTTTTTTTTTTGCCACAAAACCTATCACCACAAAAGTGAATTGACAACGTCAGTGCAAACATTTAAAGGTGCGTTTTGATTCTTCCCACTCGCCATGTCTTTCTCTGGTTCCCTCTGACAGTGGAGCCCTGTCAGAGGGAACCACCCAGGAATAAACCGCGCAACGGTTTCTGCAATAATAAAGTTTCTCCTCCTCCTCCTCGAATGAGCAGAAGTATCGAAAGCCTGTTCCTTGCCTTAGGAGCTGGAAATGGCAAGACGAGGAAGGCTGTAATTATGTATGTGAGTCATGGAAGTGTGGCGGTTGACCAAACGCATCGGCTATCATCTGAAATTATGAAAACCTGAGACGAACCGGCAGCTTCTAGAAACAGTGGCGAAGGGCTCCATCTTTGAATCCTAGTCTACGTGCGGATGTTCTTGCATTCGGGGCCTCAAACCCTCATGCTAGCGTGCGGGACGTGGCCGCCCAGTTACCAATTTCCGGGTCCTCCGTTTGGAGGATTCTAAATCACTCGGCTGTTCACTCGTGCCACCTTAACCATCACCAATGCTTGGAAGATAGGGACCTGCAGAATCGTGTAGATTTCTTGAACTGGGTCCTCACAAAAGTCGATAAGTCACCGGACTTTTCCAGCAACATCATGTGCATAGATGAAGCCAATTGTTGAAGAAACGGCCAAGTAAATTTGCATAATGTACACTACTGCAATCTACACTGGGCAATGCGCAGTCGGCACTTGTACCAGTGGTGGTTCAGTGTGTGGTTCGGAATTTACTTCGGTGCAATAATCGGTCCCATCTTATTCGATCACATACACTGACCGGACAGCGTTACGTGGACGAAATCATTGAAGGAGTAGTGGATGAGTTTCTCAGCGAAGTCCCTCTGTCACGTGTTCCACTTCTGTGGTATCAGCAACATGGGGCGCCAGCACACAGCAGCAGCCGAACACGAAAGTGCCTGGATACGATTTTTCATGCACAATAGACTGGAAGGCATGGGCCTGTAAATTGACTGGCTAGGTCATCTGACTTCTCTCCGCTCGATTTCTTTCATTGCGGTTATGGGAAAGATCGTGCTTACACGATCGAGACGGACGTCACATTAGCTCAAGGCAAGGACAACGAATGTCTGCCATACAATTCCAGCCTCGGTCATCAACAAAGCCACTGAAGAAGTGATAAAGCGGAAGTGCTCTCCTTCCGTACCATTATCAAGGCGATTCTCTGTCTCTTCGAGTTCGCCACAGGCAATGCAGTTGCGTGCAATGAGCTGATTTGAGGGAGATGATTTATGATGAGGGTTGTAACGCAGTCACGTGGCATTTTCATATTTCGCAAGGTTGCTTTGCCAGTCGGAAAAAAATTGTACGCAACTAGTACGTCGCTGAAAACACCGCAGTTGGATGCCACTTCGGGCTGCCTACAAATGCTTCATCGACACTTTGATACCTACAACAGTACTTCCCGAGTTATACCAGTAATTGCAATTACCGAATTAAATCTCACTAACCAAAGAAATACTGGTGGCTGCTCACTGTACTGGAAACAATATGCAGTAGGTGTTCTTCTAGTAACGCAAACGCTCTTTTTTTGTCTTGGTGCATGATAGTTGAGTCACCCTGTATAATTCATTCAGTAACAGAAATGAGGCCAAGCCGGACTTACTCGAAATCAGAATTAACAGCAGTCATGCACAGCAGCGATTATACTCGGACTCACAGAAAAAAAAATGAGAGAGGCTGTAGTTTCGCCGGAAAGGCGAAGCAGTATTAGTGATAGCGAAGTATACGACAGTCACACGAACATTACACCACTGAGAGACGCCAGATCCTTGGTGGTGCAAGAGGACTCAGGTTTTGAAATTGAACTATCTCGTACTATGAGGTCTTGTAAATTCTCATATAAGGCCGTCACTTCAGTGAACGATTCTTCGAGGTCACACGAAGTTTCTTCAAGTGCGAGAAATATATGTAAATATATACATATGTGGGGGGGGGGGGGAGGTCGGAAAGCTGATCGGCCCCGCGGAAATATGAAAACTTTCCGCCATATGAACTGTATAATACTCCGGAGCCTTCCACTACATGTATTATAGCTCTATCCTGCTTGGCTACGTTAAGCTACATAATTTCTTTATAAAATAATTAAAATTAGGTCATCTCCGTAACAATAAAAGGACAAATAAGTAAACTGGCAAACACGTAAACGACGGAAAGCTGATCGGCCCCGCGGAAATATGAAAACTTTCCGCCATATGAACTGTATAATACTCCAGAACCTTCCACTACATGTATTATAGCTCTATCCTGCTTGGCTACGTTAAACTACATAATTTCTTTATAAAATAATTAAAATTATGTCATCTCCGTAACAATAAATGGACAAATCAGTAAACTGGCAGATACGTAAGCGAAGAATTTTTCTCACACGTTTTCAAATGCGCATCCGATAGTATCTTTTCTTCCTGCCCACTAAGAACGAAGTTATACCAGCGTTGTGCACAGAATCGGAAAGCTAAATTTGTTTACAAAATACGCGTTCAAGGAATAATAGTATAATTTTAGGCACTGCGTGCAGTGTGGAAGTTTTGCACGCAACATAGATGAATTTGAAGGGGTCAGGTAAGACTTCTGGAAAATAAGCTCGATGTTTCAACTGCTTTTGTAAAAAAATATTTTCAACCCTTTAGAAAACAGCGCTATCGATATAGTCTGGACTTACCTCGGCACTTTGTGGATCACACCGATGACTTTTGGCGAAGAAGAGGTCGTCCTCGGAGCACTGATTGATATCCATCGTGTTCAAAGCAATATTTACAGTGGCCACACCCCTGCAGAGAGTAGAGAAAAGAAGAAGAAAGAAAAGGTGAATCGTAAGAAAGATCTGTAACCTTCAAGAATTAAGTGGAAAAGCATAATAGTACAAAAAGGCCTCTATGGGCGCCTTTTAACGAGGTTTTTCCTTCGTGTCTTGCCCCACTGTATTGTGATGAATAAAATAAACTTGTTTAATCAAATGAAGAGGCACAACGATTTCACGTCAGGTAGGAAGGGGAAAACCGCATAGAATTTCACTAATTCGCGTTGGAAACGACCAGCTTCTCGACGCTAATCATTTTGGTAGCAAGACATGCACGAGGATATGTTGAATGCAGTACACAAATGTTAGAAAGGTGATGACACTTGTAGGTTTGTGAAACCTCAAATCAATATCGCGAAGCTTAGAATACTATACATTGGCGATGGTAAATAACACGGAGAAGACTTAACGTGGTCGAAGCAAAATATATGGAGGTTCAGCACAGAATACTGCTAAAGTTATTAAAGTAAGGAAAGGGGTACAAAAACAATAAATTTACTTTTAAGCGCTTTATTTCAATATTCTGTAAAAAAGAACTTCAGTTTTCATCTTATATCTCACTAACAAAACACCACATTCCAGTAAATCAAGTATTACGGGATACTGGTTCGAAAGGTGAGGGATTCGGGTGGATAGTAATTGAGCGCCATAATTCGTGCATGCTCAAGACATAGATTGTTTCTCGATTCGCATGGACTGTGGTTATTGCGGTGTATTGCTTTGAAACTTACATTGGCGGTACGATACTGCTGTTACGTATCGAAAATAATGTTTGCTGGCTTATGGTTTTCACGCACGAAAATATGTACCCTTCAACTTAGGTGACAAAGTGTTGAAACGTGTTTATTGTAGTCCTTTTTACCTTAATAATTTTAGGACTATTGTGTATTGAACCTCAAGATATTTTGCTTCGATCAGATTTTGTTCTGTCCATGTTAATTAGTATCGCCAGTGTATAGCATTCTAAGCTTTGTGATACTGATTTAGGATTTCACAAACCTACAATTGTCGTTACTTTTCTAACATTTGTGAACTGTATTCGACATACACTCTTGCATGCTTTGCTACCAAGTTGATTAGCGTCGAGAAACTGATGTTGCTGTGAGGGTCGCATGACCAAGTCAAACGACATTCAAGCCTTTTGTCGTGTATCTTAAGACAAGTTTACAAAATTGTAGTGGATAAGAAATAAAATGAAAACCACTTACGTCCCATAAGCGCCTTTGTGGTTTACGGCATGCGTGGCAAACAAATTCGAAGGATGCTCTTTTAACAAAATTCATTCATTTAAGTCAGTGTGCGGGCAAATAAGTCGGTGAGCTTGGAAGTGTAGCGAGCCGAAAGCGATAATGTTCCGAATTCTCAACGGTTTTTGTCCGTAAGTGCTCCTTGCCATTGGACGGTCTCTTACGCTAATAATGTGTCCGGCATCTGGCGTGATGGGCATTTGCTTTAACGAACAATTCTAACGCAAGGGTTTTTTCTGTGAATACGTGCCCGGGTTAGCGGGTAAATGGGCGCAATAATGCGCGGATACGTGAGTGAGTGGCAGAGAAATACAGAGAGAGAGAGAGAGAGAGAGAGAGAGAGAGAGAGAGAGAGAGAGAGAGAGAAAGATTCGATAGTGACTCAGTATGATCTTTATATGTGTTTGTCGATTTGCGGGTCCTTGTGTGAGCTCCTTGTCTCAAGCGCCTGTAGTATAGGTGGGTCTATAAAGAACGAGGGAATCACCGAAGTAATCATTCTTTCAAACGGTACAAACGTGTAACAAACATCATCGACAATGAGCCTTAATAAGTAGAAAAAAAAGAAAAAAAAGGAAAATGTCTGTTCGCGCTTGTTTGTGACCACCTGCAATCGCAGACATTCACTTTGTCAATTCCGTTCAGTGGAAATCACGACACTGGCAGCGTCTTTGAGAGAGAGAGAGAGAGAGAGAGAGAGAGAGAGAGAGAGAGAGAGAGAGAGAGAGAGAGAGAGAGAGAGAGGTCATAAGTGAAAGGCAGGGTGGTTAACTGGACCGAGTCCTGTAGGCTACCCTGCACTGTAGAAGGGGCAAAGGGGATTGAAAGAGAAGGAAGAAAGAAGTTCGCACTTCGTGCTGTTGAACACACAAGCGTTCATCGCTGATTCAGTCGCAGGCGGTCATACAGGCTGGTGCATTTCAAGAAACGCAGCAACGCCTTTGTGCTCTTGAATATAGCAGACGCACGAGGCCACGAGCCTACGACCTTCTCCTCTGCGTAAGGCCTGTCGTCTAAGTGCCCCAAAGCTGACCGAAGGTGACTACTCTCATCTTCATGTGTGAGGCAGTCACTCAGGAGAAGTTTGGTCGTTTCTTCAGCACCACATGTGCTGCAATTGGCGCTGTCCGCCATTTTAGTTATGAGTAGGCGCTTGTGAAAGAAACTACTACTCGCAGGCGGCACAGTAATGCTTCTTCCCGTCATTTAAAATCGTGTAAAAGTTGTAATATCATATGTGGGCCCATGGCATATAGGCGCTGGTTGGGATAACTGAGGTGTATTTCATTTTGTTAGAGTAATAATGTGGGCAAGACCGCTGAGGTGCCGCGCTGCATCCATTCTCGAATGGTATCGATGTGATTTCAGATTCATCATGCGCCTCACGCAATCGTCTTTGAGAGAACAGCATTTAAAGCTTGCCGAAAAATGCACTGGCATTTTTTATTTGCTTCGCACACTGCGCGGAAAGAGAAGAGAGAGAGAGAGCAATGATAGGAAAGGAAGGGAGGTCAACCGGACGAGCACCCGGTTTGCTACCCTGCACTGGGGGTGGGGGAAAGGAGAATAGAAAGGAAAAAAGGGGGCGAGTAAGCACTGAGTGCGTGTGGGAGGGACACTATACACAGGGGCACTATAAACGGTCTCTTAAGCCCGTGCGCTTCAAGTATTGTACCAGTGCACGAGTCGGTTTTCGTGCGAGTGATTGACTTTTCTAACAGCGCGAAAAATGCTGTTAGAAAACTAATAACTGGAACGCCAGTATATTTCATAGCATATTTCACTGCTATGACCACACGAAATTGGTGGTGACCTCAACATTTATCTTAAATGGACAGGATGTCCTCCTTAACTTGCTTCATTTTTGTCCTAACATATATCCCGAGTGGATTGGTTCAGAAAGTGAATTACTGAGATCTTGTAAACTAGTCATCTTAACAATGCGACTTTACTTGCAGCTAGTGTCCACCTCTTCCGAAAAGCCACCCGCTAAAAAAAAAAAGAGTATTTTAACTCACGGCATTAGCAGCACGCACGCACGCACGCACGCGAGCACACACGCACGCACGCGCACCTAATCTCTTTCTCCATGGTACTAATCAGTCAGCGAAGTGTGATGACCTCTCGTGGCGCCCTTAGCTACTGTTAGCAGATGTGTGTTTTTATATTTCTGAATTATTCTCGCGTGATTCATTTTTTTATTAAGTACGTTCTTGCTCATTGATGTACAAATAAAGTTCGCGCACTTTCCACCCTTCTGCCTGCGTTAAAACGAAGCTTCTTCAAAAGGCACTGCTGTTTAACAGACGAAGCACGCTTTACAGGGCAGACAAAATAGAAATTTAGCAGACGCAGAGCTGGCGGTGGGTTAGAGAGAGATAAAACATCTTTATTGAAAAATCCCTGTTGGTTACGAAAGGGCAACGGAGAGGCTGGGAGGCTAAACCAGTAAAGCTCCCCTTTCCGTCTGACGAAGGCCAGGCCTTGAACCGTAGACGCGTCCTCCGCCAGCCGGTCTTCTGACCGGCTGAGCATTCGCTGAGCAGTATAGGGAGTCTTTTTTTTTTTTTTAGAATTATGGTTTATGCTGGGTGTCTGATATTGCTTGGAATTGATGATCATGCCCATATAATGTGACGGAGGTCTGCACGTGGTGTATGGCATGCCTTACAGTGTTATCAGTATGCTTCTGGTTGTATTCGGTGCATGAGTAGTGGTGTAGGGAAGGTGCTTTTTTGTAGAAGTCTCCATGTAGTTGCTTGGTGCTTGTTTAATGCTTTGTCAGGAGTGGGCTGAGACAGCCGAAAGAACCATAACATAAGCAAAACGACGATGTCCATTTTGAATATTCAACCACAGCCTAGATGACACTTTGTAACTGTTTGCATAGATGTCCTACGGACGTCGAATTTCTACATTTAGGTTTCGTTTCTGCTAATATGGCTTCGGATGGCTGAATATTATGATAAGTTCCAGTTCGTTTCCTTTCCCGTCTTTCTTTTTTACTTACTTCCCGTTTAGGCTCATTATATTTAAGGTCAGAGGCTCACTGCGGAAAAAATGGCAGAATACTTATTTTGATTTAGTTCAACATTATAGCGCCACAAGTTACTATTGGCATGCTGAAAGGCATCGCGTTTTTTTGTGCTAGTTGCTTGGAGTGGTCATTGCCGTTGTATGTCGAACTAGTGGTTCCTTCGTTTTGTTGCTCCAGCGATAGATCACCGACTGTACAGTACTGCCAATATTCTAGGTTTACAAAAAGGAAGGAAAACAATCTGAAAGCGCATAAAAAAGCTGTCATAGGCTAGAAAACTGTCGTTGTCTGGAGTGCACTTGCAGGCTTTCGTTGAGAATACTAGCACTCTCAAGGTTTTCCACGCCATTCTTTAATACATGGTTAACAAAAACGGTGTAGGAATTCAGAAGCAAAGAATCGTACGATATTAGTACCCTCTAGATTTCGTATCAAATTTCGTTTGTTGAAAGGAGCAATGCCGTTTTTCCAATACCAGCAGATTTTCGTGATGAAGCATTTTTAGAACACACAAGCTAAAATAAAAACCACCTCGACTTCCAACTCTGGGGGATTGTTCCTCAACGTACCAGGAATAATTTAGGTTTCCTAAAAAAAGAACAAAAAAAAAAACGTATCAACAAGCTCTATCTGTACCACATTTTGCTTATACTCTGAGATACGCTCAAATTAAGCATAGAGGTTCGGGAGGCACATGTTTCATATTTTTTTAAGCGGACAAAATGGTTTGAAGCATATTTTTTTCTTCTTACTTTTTATGGAGAAATCTTTTGCTTCAAGATGGCAGCTTATCTTTGGCACTCTGGTATTGTTCTCGGCCAAAAGGACATGGAGCGAGCAATTAGGTCCTGGTGTCCTGCATATCATGCTATGTGGGTGAGCCTCTCTTCCGGTGATTTCCATTTGCCAACGGGACTGGGCGTGCAGACTGCCATCACAAAACTTCCTGGACAGGGGGGAGAACGCCCGTGTTCATCGTATTGTGATTCAACCGAATCACAGTATGATGTACGACCGTTACTCGGGGACAAGCTGAAGCTGAGAGAGAGAAACGGCATGGGATAAAAATTATGGGGTTTAACGTGCCAAAACCACTTTCTGATTATGAGGCACGCCGTAGTGGGGGACTCCGGAAATTTCGACCACCTGGGGTTCTTTAACGTGCACCTAAATCTAAGTACACGGGTGTTTTCGCATATCGCCCCCATCGAAATGCGGCCGCCGCGGCCGGGGGCATGGGATAGGCAGGTAGGTTACCCGGATATATATATATATATATATATATATATATATATATATATATATATATAGATATAGATAGATAGATAGATGCTTTATTTCATAGGAGCAGATTTTAAGGAGGGGTGTTCGGAGCCCCCTAGTCCAGTGCCACACTGGCCTCTGCCGCCTGCCTGACCTGGCTAATTAAGAACTTTTGTCCTGTCAAGTCGGAACGGACGAGATGTGCCTCCCACTGCTCCATTGAAGTATTGCTATTTGGCCTATGAGGGTGTTTAGTGAACTCCCAGGTTAGATGTATTAGGGTGGATATGCCACCGCGCTATGGGCAGTTGGCCCTGTAGCGAGTGGGATACATGGCGTTTAGCAATTTTAGATTTTAGCAATTTTAGCAATTTTAGCAATTTTAGCAATTTTTACCCCAGTCAGTATTTTGCGCTAATCGGCGGCCTTTTCCCCGCTAAGTTGTGGGTGGGGCGGTGGGTATTTTCTACAGACTCCGCGCTGATGAGCAAGGATGTCTTTCGCGTTTAAATTGTTGGGATTTTGAGAGAGATAGTGCGAGTGGTTGGGTTTAGAAGAGGACGCCATCGCTCGGTTAGTACACCCTCGAGCTAACGCGTTAGCCTGTTCGTTCCCTTGTACGCCCGCCTGTCCCAGGCACCAGAGTAGGTGATGACGGTGGTTGAAAGATTTTGGAATTATCGCGAAGCTAGCCGCAGTCACGTGCCACATGAACAACACGCGACATGTTTCCCGGGAGTCCGTAACCACGACCGAGTCTCTTTGCGAACGCTCTGCGTGAGCGAGGGCCACGCTGGCGACTTCATTGAGGTTAACCGGGTGAGGTTCTGGTTTGCTACACTGGGGGAAGGGCAATGGTAAATGAAAAACGGAAAGAACAGCGGAGACAAAAAGCAAACGAACGAAAAATACCTTATTGCCCTTCCACTCTGTGACGAAGGACGACCAGCGAAGCTGTGTATGCGGGCCCCTAAATGGCGAACTGCACCTCCGCCGCGGTTCGGCCCGGCATTGCACTATCCTCGGTATATTTTTCTACACGCGGATACGATAGTGGGGAAACTAGCCTTTAACAGCTTCGCGGTAAAAGATAGGGAATGTCGTGAACGTCCATAAAAATTAATGTCTTTTCAATAAGCCACTCGAACGTGAAAACTTCAAGAGTGCCTTGACTGTCTTATGATGTGACGACTGTATAGGTCGCCGCTCCAGGACTGTGTGCTCCGAAAATGGCCGGTCGGCAAGATGCATCAGCGTAGTCGCGAGTTGCAATGCTTTCGGATGTTGATGTACATCATGGCAGCCCTAGGCAAACCCTAAGCGCCTGGGCCTGAGTGCTTTCGAGTGCACGGATGTTAGTTCTGCAGGTATTGGTCAGTACCGCCAAGTGGTTCCTCAGGTACCCGAGAAACAGCGCCCGGTACAATTGCATCATCACGTGTACTGAAGTACCCCAGGCTTCTCATCCATGAAACTTGAAAAGGTAAGAGATTTGTGAGGCGTCTCTTTAGGTAGGCGATATGGGAACTGAAACAGAGGTGGTCACGGTCGATGATTATCCCTAAAAATGTGTGCGTCCTTACATACGAGATATTTTGTCCATCGATAGATGTGGCGTGCGAAGTTATTGGTTTCAGGCTAAACACGACCAACGCACATTTTTCTTGCTGGAAATCTTGAGGCCTTATTCGCTAAGGTACGTCTTTATCTACGTCGCAGGTTCTCGGAGCCTTGCACGCACCTGAGGGTGCCTCGCGCCAGATGCCTTGACGCAGATGTCATCGGCATAGATTGAGAACTTCACCGTATCGGTAGGCGTTCTGCGAAGCCAATGAGCACAAAATTGCAGAGTGTTGGGCTGAACACGCCACCCTGAGGTAATTGAAGCTAACTACTTTGCCGATACGCTTATGAGCTGTTCCGTCAGTAAGTTAGCGCTCGTGTCTTCATAATAACAGGAACGGTCCGCCCCCTTTTTTTTTCATAGCACTGACGTTCTTAACAAGGGAAACAATGTGCTTCTGATGAAAACAGACGGATGCAAAGTTGGCGCTGCTTTGATACCGGAAACAATCGAAAGCTGTCAATGTTGACAACCAGCGGAAAGTACCACTCATGGAGTTGTAATTACATCGAGCGGAATCAAGTACACGCTTTCAGGGCATGTGCGTTTTCAATTAATCTACACAATTCAACTATCCAATTATGTGAACTGCTTTTCTGTCAATTCGAAACAGTATTCTCTTTCACAACCATGAAATTAGCTTCTAGGGATAAACCGCATGGGCTGCCTCATGTATCTTTCTTTTGCCGTTATAATGACGTTGGTATATTTCTTCTTTAAATATCCATTGAAGTTTTTTAGAATTTTGTCAAAGTTCACTTGTCCAACCCTCACACGTTATTGGAAGATTGATTTCATTTGCTAAAATGAGCGAGCCGTAAGGTAGCCACGCCCAATATTATTATATGGATTATTCTTGCTTTGTCGCAAAACACGTCCCAGGCAAGGCTAGAAAAACTCCGCCCAACGCAAATAGCTTGCCTTTCTCGGTACTAACGGATGACACAATATATGGGCCCCTTTGTAAGCTCATGAGTGATTCTTGTTAGCAGAATTTCGCGGTGTTAGACGAGGACAGGCGTTCAGGATAACGTGGCTTATAAAACGATTCGCACAAGCGTGGATTTAGCGTAGTGCCAGTTTAGAGGCTGCTTTGGATGCGCCGGCGCCTATATAGTCTTTCAATTCTGCGTCATATTTTTCGTTTTCTTTCTCCGTTTTTTTTTGGTGGTTGGTTGGTGCACTACAGTGTCACTTTTGCAGCATACACGAGATACGAATTTGGAGGAGCAATGCGGTATGTGCTAAAATGTCAGCGGAGCACTCTGATGAATTACCACAAGCATCATTAGGGCAAAAGTAATAGCTTAGCTCTGTCTTCTATGTTCCTAGAAGTATTGACCTCTGCTTTTGGTCTCCTGTTCGGGACTACTTTCAGGTCCGTAAAGTCAAGATGGTGGAATGACTGGATCATCATTTTGGCAAACGTTACGTAAAGGATAGTGCGAGATGTATTTGTTTGTTTGCCCCCTTTGGGAAAAAAAGCGAAAAATGAAAACACTTTACTTTCAAGAACCAAATAAATCTTTAGCACTTATCGCGGTGGCCTATTTCTAGTAGTAGACTTATTTATTTATTTTTATTTCACTATACCTTAAAGGCCCTCTGTTGGAGGGTATTACACAGGGAGGGGGGGGGGGAATATGCAACATTGTCAAAGGTAACATGTAACAGGTGACAACAATATACAAGGTAAAAAGAAAAGCGAAAAACATTAAAGGCAATTATACTCTGAAATCATATTGTAAGCCCAACTTGCGTCAAAGCTTTACTTTATGCAATGCCGAACAATGCAGTGCTGATGCAGTGCAAAACACTGGAATTTAGTAGCACGAAACAGTTCTTTTTAACCGTAAGTAAATATGAAAACCGAGAAAAGGGCAAGGAAAATTGGAGGAGCGATATAATTTAAATAAGTGAACGCACTTTGATTTCCACTGACACGGAGGAGCAGCGTTCTCCACAAGCGTCCCTCGTATGGCGCGAGAACGACGCGCATCCAGGACTGGCTTTTCGCTTAGGAAATTACCTCGACTGCAGCGCCGGTAATCACTGCGTCTCGCTCCCGCCTGTCCGGGGGCGATGCGCTCTTCTTGAAGCCGGACCACTCTCGGGCTTCTTTCTCACGAGCGGTGAAACGTGCCTGGAGCACTCGTCTCGGACGACTTTCGTTTATCGGGCAGCTCTCAGCTTTATTCGCTCGTGCCGGTGGGGGGTACACTTTTATAAATGAGCTCTCACGGGCGTCGGCCGAAACTTTTTGCTTTTCTTCCCGAAAATCCTCCCCGAAGTGAATCGGCTCTCCTTGTCTGCCCTTTCACCCTCATCGATGGGCATACTGAAAGCAATCCCTATTCAATTTGGTCGGTTCTTGGGACCTAAGGCTAGCTCCACCGAAGAGAGGCTGCGGAATAACTTCCCTAGCTCTTGCTCTGAATTTATTGATTGGATAGTAATGGGGGGGGGGGGGGGTGCAGGCAGAAAAAAATAAATATAGGGCTGACACCGTCTCCGGGGACGTGCGATGTGAAACGGCGGTCAGTGAAGCGAGGCGTATGTGAGTATTGCATTCGAACCCTTTTGACCGACGGCGCAGCGTTGCACACTCTTTACCCTCCTCGGTGCAATTTTGAGTCTAAGTCGGCAGGAATTACAGTTGATGGCGCGCCTCTTGGTTTCCTTAAAGTACAGTGCAGTCTTTGTCATAGCTGTCACCTGATATTTAATAAGTGGCTTTCACGTCGTAACGCTAAGATATACATCGTACTGGGGGCTCTAGGGTGATTTTGACCAGATGAACTTGTTTAACCCGTACATAAATCTACGCACACGAGCGTTACCGCGTTGTGCCTCCATCGAAATGTATCCGCGAATCGGACCCCCGACCTCTTTCCCAGCACCATTATACTGACCGAGCCACTGCTGCGTGTGTAGCAAATTAAGCGGGGTCACTCGTCTTGTAGCATGGCGTATCGTAATGAATACGACGCTCTTTATTTGCTTCATGTTTTTTCACCGAATGATTTCGCGTTTGGATCTCATGAACAGAATTTCATCATTCCTGCCATCGGACCCAACAACGAAGACGCAGCGCTTTCGAGACAACCAACTTAAGCAGGTGACTTGGCGCACCTTTCCCCTAGCAGACCTGGACGCGCGTGCGAGCGGGAAACTGAAACTTGCACGAAGTTGGAAGACCCGTGAGACTGCTTGATGGGTCGCCTGGGAAATAGTGAGCGTTGACTGCATAATACGGGCGCCCCTCGAAGTCGAAGCCTGCTGCGGGAACCAGTCTTTCTTTTTTTCGGGGGAGTGTGGGGGACTGATTGTAGCGGTGGCCAGGGAAGGAAGGTGGCCAAGGGAACTGCTGGTGGCAGCGAGCCGGCACTGCCGTCCGCTGGGCCTCATCGGGGCAGCCGAGCACGGAAGGAGCGATCGTTAGGCCATTTCATTATGCGCAGCCGGGGCGGCACCAACACGCGCCCGGAAAACGCTGCGCGGCCCGGCAAAGCTTTTTCCTCGCTTCTTTTCCCTCCTACTCTTCCTTTACACGCCACCTTTCTCACTCTCTATCTACAGCCCAATATTACGGCCCGCTATCTCCCTTCGCGCTTTCTGGTCCCTGCTTGCTGCACCCCACTTGCCGCGCTTCTCGAACGGTAACTTCGGCGAATTTGCGGTGCTCGAACGAGAGTGGCCCAACGCTCGCTTTGCACGAGGAATCGCATCCATAATTCAGACGCGTCTATTAGCGAAACGCGTGGTCCACGCGTGGTGCCGGGTTCCCCCTCAACTTGCCTCTCGTAGTAGTGGTGCATACACTTACGCGTCGTACACAGCTTCGCGTCAAGCGCGATACGCGCAAGGGGGTCACAAACCCACAGCAGTGCAAGCTGGAGCGTTTGCTGTGTTACGCAAGATGTGCACCGCAGACGCGTCCGTGGGTATAGGCTATTAAATGTCTAACATGTCTCGAACAGCACCAGCCTAGAGCACACCAACGAAGGGCTTCGCATGGCGCTGGCGGCGTTTATGTGCGACGTCGACATCGTAGGCTTCGAACAGCGTGTGTAGCGTGCACTCTGCCACAATATAGTGCGGTCTATTTTCAGAAGACATGCGCTATTAGTACTTGGCTGCTATTTACAGCTGAAGTATGGAAGTGAGGCAGGCAGTTAATTTAATAATGTACAGATGTCATCTTAATGCATTTTAACGGCAGTTGTTTTGTATTGTTAAAGCAGAAGTGTTTCGGTAATGTTGTATTACCAGCTAGGGCGTTCTCATGAGAAGGTGGGGATACTGTACGTACGTATGTCAATAATACTTTATAGGTTACTGGAGCAGCGCACTACGCAGTAAAAATAGAATAATGCTGTAGTATGTGAGATTCGAGATGCGGAGGATAAATGCAACGTGGCTTTCGTGTCCGTGTGCCTGCTGTAGGCCAGATGTATTGCCCCCTCACGACGGGCAGCGATGCATAGACATCGCAGTCTTCGCTTCGCAGCGCATTGCTTAGCTGAAGTGGACTTTGCGCCTTACGTCGCAGACGGCTATTTCGAGGTGTCGAATCACCGTCAGAGCGGTTTGGAAAAGTGGGAATGACGCTGTACTTTTAACATGTACATTAACATCGATTCTATCAGTGGCCCAACCTTCCTTATGCTCCAATGTTTCCCATCTACACGTGCAATAGCGATCGAGGCAACTGCTGCGCCGGTGTCTGGGGGATATGTTCTGCCGCCGAAAAAGTGAGAACCGCCTCCGTGTGGTTGTACATACGAGTCTTTCCCTGGTGTTTTCTTTGCAGTACTGTACGCCTCGCCTTATTACCCCACAACAAAAACAGGTTGCGGCTAGTGCCCACAAAGCACACTTTTGCTTTGAGGGCATTAGTCGCAACTATTACTATTATTATCGATCTGAGGCTTGCCTTTTTCTTCTTTTATTATTAATTCCTTTGTTTCGTTACGGCGTGGAAAAACTATATTTTATTGATCGGTTATAATCGTTTATTCGAGCCGCAACCGAATGCTCCCTCTTGTTCCGCCGTCGATGCATGCGTATTCAGCCGAAACTTTTTTTGAGCGTGTCGCGTTACTTTCGCCTTCTGAGCTGCAGTTCGCTGTGCGTAAAAGCTCGCTTGCGCACACACGCTCTATCGTGTCGCTGCTTATTGTGCTGCTACTGTGAGGGCAACTTTAGAGGGCAAGCTTATTCGGTAAGCAGCTCATGCAAGCGGACACGGAAGTAGCGATGTTCTGACGACATAATGATAGCCAGGGGAACATAAACCCGCAGACGTTAGGCGCCAGCGGCGTATGATAACTACGACTATGATTTGGCTCGGAGTATTTCGCTTTTCTCTGATGCACTTATATTATTTATCTGCGAAGTCCGTGCGTGATCCGAGTGCTCGCTGTGATATTTCAAAGAGTTCCTAGAGAAGGAGCGTTGGGTATTGCCGCAAGTCACGTAGGCAATTTTAGCTCCACTTCATGGACTGCATCACCCTGAATGCACGTAGCTCTTAGTTTGTGCGGGTAAACTACGGTTGATTAATGCGATTACGATAAGGCTCTAAAGAAGTGGAACTATCACAAAGAAAACAAGTGTGCGTATTTGCCTGTCATGCACGCAGCATGACACGCATGACGAGCCCTACTGTGTGCGATCTGTATGTGTGCGATCCTCTTTCCTCCCCTCCTTCCTATCTTCCATTTCTGTGTTGCTGTCTCCTCCTTTCTGAAGAGTAGGCAGGTGTTGTGCCTCTTCCGGTGGCAGTTGCCGGCCTGCTCCTCGCTTTCCCTGTCCTGTTAAATGTATATACGTTTTCAAAATAACACAGCCAAGGCCAGCTTTCATGGCTGCCGAGCAAGTTTCTTGTCTTATTTGCCAAGATTGCGTGCAGTCGAGTCGCATATTTCTCTTATACTTAGTATTTTTCTCTCTTTATATGACTTTTTTACCGTAAGAGTGAAAATTCTCAATAATCATAGTGTATTAGCTTCACGTTAAGGTGCACGTATGACAACTTCGCTGTCTGCAAGTCAGATAAATGCTAACATTACTTTATTAAGGCGAAGCTGTTATGAGCTAGTTCCCCCAGGATCGTGTCTGTGTGTAGACACACAATCCCGAAGATAATGCAATGCCGGGCCGACCGGCGGCGGAGGTACAGTTCGCCATTAAGGGGTCCGCATATACAGCTTCGCTGGTCATCTTTCTTCACAGAGTGGAAGGGCACTGAGTTTTTAACGACCAATATAACAAAACTTCATGTCCGCGAAAATCAAGAAATCAGAGAGAAACAAAGCAGTTGATAAGCAAGCTCTGATGTACAAGGCGATAAATGTATTACGAGTTCGACCAAATGAACGACAACAGCAGTGATATTTTAAGAACTCTTCCGATTTGGCAACTGTCGGAACACATTGACACCTGTACTTGTTTATCTTTCTCCGGTGAGCGCTTTTCATCGGATAACAAATGCTAAACGTGGTCGCCCGTATCGGAAGTTTCTCGAATGCTATCGATAGTCCTATCCGTTGCCTTTTGGCACCGAACCTTGTGTAACCTGATTGTATGCGCGACGCGAATTGTGTAGCGCTTTCTGACACTGAATTGTGTAGCGCGGACACCACTGATTACGCTCGCACCTTCAACGAGTTATGTATAAAAGCCGACGCGCTTGACTTGCAGATAAGATTTGTGACAATCAACGACTTTGCTCGCCGCTATAGTTGTGCTTCGAGTGTTACTTGTTTTGCTGGGCACTAGTTCGCCCCTATAAAGAGTTACGTGATTCACAGTTGTCGCAACTGTGTTCTTCACCGTCACTACAACGTCACAATATACTAAGGTCGAACAGCAAAACCGCTTAATATTCTACCGGGTTGGTGGCGGGGAGAGGAGTGAAGCAAGGTTATGAGATGAGTCTAGGTCGCCAAGCGAATAGCCGTCGCAAAGCGATCTTAAACATGCAGGGCAGTTTGACTGAATATAGACCAAAATAAACGGAGTCTTCTTATCGAAAATAAAAATAAAAATTATTAGCTTGACTGAGTAAAAGATTATTTTTGTGCTTCATGACTCGTATTCACAAGAAAGTTCTTACACTAGAACTGTTCCGAACAGAGGTGCCAGCGAATTGTCATGTTCGACACGGAATTAGTGGAGGCGGCCGGATAATGGTGAAGAACTCTGAAAAAAAAAAAAAGCCTTGTGAACACCACGCTATATTTCTGCACATTTTAGGGGATTGCTTAATGTGCTGCAAATATCAAAGACAAGCTGCCAAATTGTGATAGCCATGAATAATTATAGTGCCACCTAGATCTGAGTAATTATTTCGATATGTTGTCCAGTCAAGACCAGCTGAAAACTTCACCTTGCGAAAAGAGGGACGAATGCGGAACTACATCATATTACCATGTTTCTTTTTCATTTGGAGGGGGGGGGGGGGAAAGTGCTGAAATACGATAAGGGGAGTAAACAAGTAAACAAAGAAAGATAAAGATACAACGACAAGCTAGATTGGACTCATTAACATAGGACTTGAAGAAACCAGAAAGCCCATACCACTTGCAATAAGCAGAACTGGGCCCGTATTCACAAACACGTTCTCAGGCTGAAATGTTCGTTAGTACAGGTTGTGGCCAGTGGCAATTTGGACATATTAGAGATTGTGACCCGCCAGTGGCAGAGAGTACTTATGAACGAGAAGCTTTTGTGAATTCGACTCTGTAACTCTGTAGTTGAATAAAATCCTGCTGAAGAGGGCATGGTGAGGGCGATCAAATGGAGCAGTACCTCACGAAAGAGGGAAAGGAAGGATAGCTAAAACAGGGAGATCAACCAGACGAGCGTCCCGTTAGCTACCCTACGCAGGGGTAAAGAAAAATGGAAATAGTGATCGAGTTAACGCTTACTTACATGGATGGCACTTTTATCTAATTAAGTAAAGGGCGAGCGGGAAAGTGGGAATAGAAAAATGAAAAAGAGACGGAGGGGAAGCACCGGTCGCTTAAGTGTGCCTATCGCAGCGACGACGTTTGCCACTGGTATCGATAGATTAAGGACGCATGGCGAGTGAGTGTACCCGTTCCCTAGCTCTAAGGTATGCAGTGCGAGTCGAGAGAGAACCCGCACATCAGAAATAGCAGCAGTACGACGAAGGGAATCCGAGACAAGATCGATGCTGAGCAGCAGCGACCGCGACCTCCCCCGTGGGCAATCAAAACATCGTTAGGAGCCACACACGGCGCACCGGCCGGGCTCTGCTCTTGCTGCCCGGAAGAGACACGAGAGAAAGACAAAAGTTTGCGCAGCGCAGTCCGGCTTTACACAGGAGACGCGCTCCCTCAGTCTTAACGATACGCCCCCGTTCTCGTGGAAGGTGATCCTCTTGGGACTCAGTGGCGAGCGCTGAGCGCGACATAAGTTCTCTGAATGAAAACTTTATGTACAGACGTGCACGCATCTGTCTAGAGCACTCGAGTGCTATAATCCCATCAAAAAAAATGAATAAAAAAAAGCAAGGGTGGGATATGTAGAAAGGATATTACCACAAGAGCTACGATGTTCTACGTACTGAGATACTCTGGGGCAAAAGTCACAGAATATCGTTCGTAAAAAAAAAAAAAACTATTGTCTTTGGCCCGCTATCTTCACTGCTATTACGTCACCTATGCTGATTGGCCGACGCTCTTTCTATAAACCGCTCCGCTCTACAATCTGAAATCTTTTTGTGAATGCGAGCCCTGAATGCTATGTGGCTGCAACAGTGAATATGAGCCAGATACGTGGGTCGTTCAACTCAATCTGGGACTTTCTTTCTTTCTAGGTTTAAGTGGACGCCTAGGCTGGAGGTTTTGTATTCAGTAGAAAATTGCAGCTGTGTCCTATCACTGGTAGACGGCGCTCATTTCCCGCACTTCTGAATAGACTGTTATTCAAGATGGCGGACAACAGCGTGCACGTCTACGTGGAACGGCGCGTTGTGATGAAGCTTTTAGTGAAGGAGGGCATAAAACTTGCTGAAATTTACAGTAGACTTCAGGCTCAGTACGATGATGCGGCACTCAGTCGCAGTAAGACATTTTAATGATGTAAGCGCTTCAAAGATGGCCGTATCTCTGTTACTGACGATCTCGGTCGTGGTGGATCACAGCCCACGGTAGTAATTCCTGAGAACATTCAGTGCGTGGAGCAGCTGATCGTGGACAATCGTCGCATAACCTGTCATGAAATTGCAAGGGTGTGAGAAACAATGAACACAATAATTCATGATCATTTGTTGTTCCGAAAAGTGAGTGCACGCTGGGCCCCAAAGCAGCTGTCTGCTTTTGGCAGAGACAAAAGAGCTGAAATCTGTAGAGAACTGAAGGAACGCTATGAAAGGGAAGGCCAGGATTTTCTGAATCGTATCATGACATGTGACGAAACATGGGTTCACCATTTCACCCCAGAATCCGAAAGCGCATCAATGCAGTGGAAGCATAAGGAATCACCACCTCCCAAGAAATTTCTAACAGTTGCGTCTGCTGGCAAAGTGATGGCAAGTGTAATCTTGGATAAACAGGGAATTATTCACGCTGATTTTTTACCGCATGGTGTCACTATCAACAATGAGCATTACTGCCTTATTCTTCGTGATGTGCACAAGAGTTTACGGAAGAAACGTCCGGGTTCTATCACAAAGGGCGTGGTCCTTTTGCAAGACAATGCTCGACCGCATACCGCTCGACACACATTCGAAACAATCCAGGAACTTGGCTGCGAGATATTACCACACCCCCCTATAATCCTGACTTAGCACCAAGTGATTTCCTCCTGTTTAGGCCCCTGAAGGAATTCCTTGGAGGAAAAAATTTCAACACTGATGATGAAGTGCTGAATGTTGTCCTACAATGGTTCCGTGGTAATAAGAAATCTTTTTATGCCGTGGCATTCAAGGCATTAGTTAAAGGCTGGGATAAGTGTATAACTGTAGCTGGAGGTTATGTGGAAAAATAAATCCCTTTTCCACACTTTGAAATTTGTTCATCTATTTGTTTTTTAAAAAAGTTCCGGATTGACATGAACGACCCAGTTATCACGACTTCATGTGGCTACTCCTTTGCAACCTCGTTTCCCGTATGCAGCATTACTCTTCTATATACTTTTCAATGAATTCCATTTACCATTGGCTGCAGACTACGGGTGTGATTTGTAGGACCCAAACTCTATTCAAATATATCACGTTCTAAGGTATCAGTAATGTCGATATTGATAGTGTTTATCTCTATTTGAAACTACCGTTTTCATGTCACTAAGACTTAATGTTATTAGATACGAAGGTAGCAGTGTGACGTAGAGCTAAAGCACGGGAAGATGATGTTATAATCGAAGTTAAGACAAAGGACGCTGAGCTCTGAGAGTTGCAGGATTACTCGCGCTCAATAAAGCATGGCACCAGCGGTCGAATTAATGAAGATTTTACTTTGTAAGAGATCTTTGTCATTTACTTGTCGTCTTCACTGATGTTATATTCGCTAACATGGTTAACGTGAGCCACCTCTTAGGAACAATTCTAGCGTAAATGGCTAGTAAATGGCCGTGCGCGTCGACGGCACAGGAAGCCACGCAAGCGCTATTGCAGTATCTTAAATTGGCGGGTGTTTGCGACCGCTTGTCGACTCGGTGGGCGCCTTCCAATTTGCGGGAAACTGTGCTCTCTCTCTTTCTCTCTGTCCTCTCACTCTTTTCATTCTTATGTCAACTTTCCCCAGTGCAGGGTAGCAAAGCAGACATGAGTCTCATTACACTCCCTGCCTTTCCTCTCCTGTTTCTCACTCTTTCGTTGTGCCAGACCTGCACACATCGCACGAAACACTGTGTCGTCTGCATTGCAGTTATAGCTTCAGAGAATATGAGTAAAAACCAGGCGCAGTTAAGGTTATACAACAGGCAAAAGCGCCGGGCTTTCTCGCTCTCGCGCTTGTGCGCACGCGCAAAGTTAGGTTCGATGGCACTCGGAGTTTCTAGGACCATAAAACACTCGATCCACGGCGATGACGCAAGCTGAATGAATGACTGAATGAATGAATGAATGAATGAATGAGTTCTTGGGTTTTACGTGCCAAGACAACGATTTGATTATGAGGCACGCCGTAGTGGGGTGACTCCGGAATAATTTTGGCCACCAGGTGATCTTTAACGTGCCCCCAATGCCCTTTAACGTAACGAGGCGATACTTCGAGGGGGCGGCGTGTCATGATCCTGCTGTAGGCCAAAATAACGCGTCACCGTCGGGAGGCTGGACCTGATTTTTTTCTTTTTTGCCATGATAACATCAAACGCTTAAAGCTGCGTTTACACGTCTCCGATAAGCACACATTGTAAAAAGAACGTGAGAGAGAGAAAGAAAAAAGGAGAAATAAGTGTGTGAAAGTTCTGGGCAAGCGTTTTACGTATAGAAAGAAAGAGAACGGAACGAGAGGTATAGGGCGGCTGTAGAAACAGGCATTTCGCGAAGTCGTGGAACAAAGGGGAGCAACTTGAGACGAGCAAACAGTCTCCAAGCCCGGCAGGAGCGAGCGCCACAGAATAGAGCGGGCGGCTGATGACCGCAGGCGCTCTCTCTGTTCGCCCCTGACATACTACAGCTACACCAAAGTTGACCCCCCCCCCTCTCCTCCTCGCTGCCCCCTCACTTCTTTTTCCCGTTTCGCAGAGGCAGACGCGCCTTAAAGCGAACAGGGGAATGCAACTTTCCTCCAACTAGGTTCACTGGGGCAACAGTGGCGGTGCTATCATGCCACCCGAGCCCTAGGACAGCGCAACAAAGACCCATGGCCCTTTCTACTTCGGCCAATGGCGAACAAAGAAAAGACAAGTTTCAGTGCCGCGTCTAGCTCTCAAAGGCTGGCCACATGTTTCGCCATCCCTCTTATTGGTTCCCTCGTGAAAGGCCTTAACTATAGCGACCACTGTGTCGTGACGACAGAAAGAGAAACGGGCCCTATAGACAGCACAGAAATTGCACATAAAATTCGTGGACCGGAGGTTTCGCATAGAGGACTTAGGCTGTCACTTCACTTCCATGCTTCTTCTCGTTATGAGAATTTTTCTACACTGACGAGGTCTTATAACTGGTTACTGTGGAAAGTGTATGTAGAAGGCGGCTGTCACACACAGCCGACGCTTTGTATTGACTGTGCGCCAGGTAGATCTGTGCTGGTCATAAATGTGGCGGCTTATTACCGCTTCATAGCAACCTTAAAATAAAATATCATACAAGGATGACATAATGTAGTATTGTGTAAGGGTCGGCTTAAGCAGATGGGACAAGTAAAAAAATACCTGCAGAAAATCAGCAGATAGACTTAAAGTCAATGCTCGCAGCTATTATGTCGGCCAGAGAGGCTGAGCACTCTCGAGAGCCTATGTGAGTGCAGTATCGGAAGCATGAAAAGCCTGTTTTGAGAATCAGCGCACCCGTTCAACCGTCAGTATCCATTCTCTGTAAAGCCACGTATACTAAAAAAAATGTAATGAATTGTGGGAAACATCTCACTACATTGTCATTTTCACTATCGCCGCCAAAGGTATGAAAAGAATGTATCGCGTACCAACTTATTGGAGAGTATGCCACAACGAAGGAATCAGAGCTTTACTTGCGTTTTGGGCGTCTTAATTTTGCAGTAGTTGTATGACTCGTGCGGTGAACAATGGCGCCGAATTTGAGTGCTACACAGCGGTGATGAAGAAACAAGCCTAAACAAAACACTGCACGCTCTCACACGTTCTACAAATTATCAGAGAATACTAGTTCTGCATCAACGTACTTCGTGGTGACGTGCAATAGTGTTGTAGCGGCGCGGCGATGGAGTGTTGGACACCAGGCACAAGGACACATGATCCGACTCACTGTGCCGAACGTCCTGCGCGAGCTCCCTTTTCTGATTACTTTGTTTACTGCTTTCCTTTCGCACTAGGTCCGCGCACCGCACTTCTTTATGCTCCTTTTCCCTCTTTTCTCCTCTCTCTCCATAAAGCCCTCGCCACTTCCGGCGCGCTGCGCGCGCCCGCTCAATTCTCTCTTTTGATAGAATAAACTAGACCTTGTTACCGAAAAGACGTGTGTCCGTCTCGTTTACCACGGCTCTACAGTGTAATTGGGTTGCGTCCGGACTTAGGCGAGTGGCCGAATCATGCTTTTTGTTGTTGACTCTAGTAGTTTCGGTAGAGAAGCGGGCGAAGCGACCGTAAATAAGACGGTGCTCCCACTGAGAAAGAAAAAAAGAATATATTTATATGCAGCTTCTAAATAAGGGAAATCGCTTGAAACGCTAGTCTCCGCATCAGACACTAGCGGTGCGCGCACATAGCGGCTGTTGGTGCAACAGTTTGGGCCGTAGCTTTTATTGGCCTCGCTAAGAGCCAGCCCAGCCCTATGTACACTCTCGCGTATATACAGCGGCTGCTGATCAGGGCCCAACTGATGCTCCGGTGGAAGCGTGCGCTGCTTGGCCCGTTACCAGGCAGACCGCAAGTTCCCGCGGTCTCGCAGTCGGGCCGTTAAGCGTGGCTATGCGCGCGGCTATCGATGGTTAAGCGCAGCAAGCTGTCGTTCAGGCTTATAGACCTCCGAAAGTCTACGACCCTCCCTCCCCGACCCCAGCCCCCAACCTTTTTGCCGGTGTCGTTATCCGCGCCGTCACCGTAAATGGCGTCGTTTTCGTTGTGGTGGCCTCTCCGGATCGGTCGGCCGGCGTGCCTGCCTTGCCCAACCGTTTACCGCCTGCTCGCTAACCTCCGCGCCATGGCGCGACCGCTTTATAGCGCACGTGTGGGTTTTGGGCGACGCGGCTGCGCAGCGCCTACACAAGGCCGCCGTACCTCGTATAGGAGCGCGCAGAACAACACTGGCGCGCAAAGGAGCGCGCGGAAACACGCCCGCAAGCCGACCGCCCGATGTATGCCGTGTTTTCCCGGGAGGGCGCTTTAACGACGCGACCTTTTGTCATGAAGCGGAAGCTAATCCTTCCGAAGGGTGAAAGCTGCCCGTTTGTCGGCTGTTGTCGTCGTCGTTAATGCACTCGCCTATTTTTAATTTTTTTTTGCCTTCCCGCTTAACGTTCGCCTTGTTACCTTTAGCGCTCGGTAGTCGCAGCTTGTTGCCGCTTCGGCATTATTCGAAGAAAGCGCAATTTTACACTGCTTTGTCTTTTCACCCTTTCTTTTTTCTTTTGGTTGCCGCCATGCGGTGCCGTACGCTGCTTTGTAGACGTTTTTCTTTAGAAGTTTCTGTTTCGGAGAGAAGTGAAAGGAAAGCTGGGCGGCTGCAAGGGGCGTGTACGGGGACCGTTCTTTTTTGACAGATATACGTGAGCTTAGACACCAGCATGGACACACATTGAAACAGTGTAAGTGATTTCGCTGCCTTGTGGTTTTTCGGCCAGCGATGTTGAGCCGTCAGGCTAGGAGAAGAGACGAATAAGAATAGGCTGTGCAAGTAAGTAGAGAGAAATAAAAGGGGGCGATGACGAGAACTTGCGGTCGCTTGCTTGTCGTGCTTTTAGAAGAACATTTTATTGATCAAGTGGGCGTGGGATCAGTATGATTAGTTTTCGCTGAACTTCATTGCCTAAAGCAGAAGAATAGAATAAGCTTTCACAAGTGTTTTGGTCAACATATACACGTCATGCGAAGAAAGGAACGTATATTCAAAGCGCTGGGCGCCTTGTGGTACAGTGCATGAAAATCTTTGAATGTTTATATATATATGAACTGCACGCCTTGTCGAACTGGCTTTAGGTCGGATTTCGCATTGTCTCTGTATGTGCGTTTTAAGGCATTTTGCGAGCTTTTACAGGGTAGATCGTTGCAAGGAGCCCGGGCAAAGGGGCCTTACGTGCACTCGAAGCCGGCGCTGAAGTGTTTATTGTCAGTCTTATAGCGCGCTTCGCATGAACAGTTGGTATTCAAAATCACAGAGGCCACACGCCACCTGACTGAGAAACGAGATGAAATAATTCTTCAGTGGCTACCAAGTCGTTGTGGTGTCATTGGAAATGAACGCGCCGACGAAGCTGATCATGCAGAAGGCCGCCGGCTATCGTTCTCCTTGTCTAGGACAGATGCTGCAGGAATGATCCACCTACTTGCACGCCAATGCACTACATCAGAGTGTAGCGAAGCACATTTTATGCACACCCGTTTGTACACCCTGGATCGAACCGTAAGCCTTCGACTTCCACCAAGAGTTCCCCGAGGAGACGCGACCCTTTTGTGTAGGCTATGATTGGGCGTCGCGTTCACCAATGCCGACGCGTTCCTCATAGGCATGGCCGTTGCCGTTGCATGTGGCGATGGTGGCGACGCGGGAGTGATGCGGCATGTTCTTTGCCAGTGCCCGCAGTACAGCGTGCAGAGACAGTCGCTTTCCGTCGTGTTGTCGTGCCGGAAGAAAGAATTTTGCAACATCGAAGCGGCTTAATGTCGAATCAGAAAGCCCTGCAAGCGCTACTGCACTTCTTGAGACCGACCGGCCTCTGTGAACGCCTGTGATTAGAACGCATTTTCACTTACCTGTTCCTTTTCCTGCTTTTTCTTCTCTCTCTCTCTCTCTCTCTCTCTGCCCTCTTTCTAATCCTTATATCCCCCACAGCAGTGCAGGGGCGCAGACTGGAAACTTGCTTCTGGTTAACCTTCCTGCCTTTTCTCCCTCCCTCTCTCTCTCCCCCTCTCCATTGCGAGCTTTTACCGACTAGTGCTAACGTCCTACAGCAGCGGCTGATGGATTGAACTTGAGACTTTTCCAGAGCGAATGAACGTTAGTCACCGAACAAAAATATGGCTGTGAGAAAAGAACGGAAAAAAACAACACACACATATGGAGCACTAGATAAACGTGACATGCGCAGTGAACTTAATCTGTCACACGTAAAAAATAATCGTGATCCTTTTATTTTTTTTATTGTCCGTGTAAGATTGGAAGTTTACATTCTGAAAGGGCAAGCTATCCCAAATTCTCAACCAAAAAAAATAAGAGCAGTGTCTATTTGACAAATCTTTCGAGAAAGAGCTGGGTTACCTTTTAATTGTGCGGCAGGTCGTTTTCGCTGGGCATGACAGATCCCTCCGGTTTCCTTATTGTTGTTATTTTTGCTGTTGTTACCCGCCGCAGTAGCTCAATGCCTATGGCGTTGCACTGCTCAGCGCGAGGTCGCGGGTTTGATCCCGGCCGCGGCGACCGCATTTCGATGGGGTGCGAAATTCAAAAACACTCATGTACCGTGTGTTGCGTGAACGTTTAAGAACTCTAGGTGGCCAAAATTGAACCGGAGTACCACACTACGGCATGCCTCAAAATCAAATCGTGGATTTGGCACCTGAAACCCCAGAATATAATGGAATGTGAGAAAGGTCGTATTCCGTGAATTGCGTGCATGTTGAAGCTCGCCACGTGGTCAAAATTATTCCGCAAATTAATCCCCCTCTACGGCACGTCCCATAACAAGATCAGGGTATGGTCACGTTTTACTGTAACGCGAAACCCCAGAATTTAATTTCGATCTTCTTTCGTGTCGTATTTCAAATGATTTTTGTCTCGTGTATAACTTTTTCGCATAATGCCCTCTTCTTGCTATATGAAAATATTTTTAATGTTAGCGCATATGTTCTCTTATGTATTTCATTTCAAGTTTATACGCTAGAAAAAAAAATATGGTGCGATGTTTAGTCAAATTCAGTGAGATAGAATCAATTTGGCATCAGTGCTGCGCATACGCCGTATATAGCACTTACGAAACAACTGAATAAAACTATCCATGCAAGAGTTTCTGTAATGATCGTTCTTTAAAGCTGGCCTCACTGCATAGACTTCACCCGTACGGAGGAGCCTGCTTTTGTAAACACCATCAATCCGCAGGCGCCGTCTGTGCGTTTGACGTAATTGTGTATGCTTATGTGGTGAAAACGTTGCCGTGGCAGCGACAACCGTCATCATAAGTAAAAAATAAGGGCAAGTGTGGGTCATTAGCTATCGAACATGGACCGCGTCAGTAATGCGAGAGGAACTCAATCGATTCAACGAATCGCGATCTTGGGTCGCGCTAGGTATCTTAATGCGCGCCAAGATAACATAATGGCTCACAACGCAGATTGAGATGCGGGTGTTAAATCCTTGACACTGATTATGATGCCCACCGGCATGTTCATTATGTGACAGATGGGACTCGGCTACAATAATACATGAGAACGCACGCAGGTGTCACTTGTATCATTTCGTTTGCATGTTTGTCGCAACAAGCCCTGGAATCTTTATCGGCGTCCATGCCGAGCGCTGCCATTGGACAATAGCAAGGGAGTCGCCTAGGCGACCGCCCTGAAGTCGCACGGCTTAACTAAGCGTCGTGGACGCATCGAAAATTCTGTGACGCTCAAAATGGTTGGTGGCCATTGAAAAGGACGCGTCCTCTATGTATACATGAACGAAGTGGTACGACGATGTTGTGCCGATTTTCTCAGTGCTTGTACACGAGTCGCGCGATTTGGTCACTATGACATACAGCGCGATTAACGCACATATGTGTCACATATGGTAGTTAATTTGTCTAATTTTGGTTGTGTCACTCATATTAGCACTGTGTCTATTTTTCTGCCTCGCTGGATCACTATGCTACTGTGGCACTTATTGCCACGTGTTGTCGTCACGTGACATGCGCTTCTATTTACGTCGGATGTGAGCAGTGCTTGTTCAGTGACTGCGTCCTGCATTTTTTCTGCGCTGCAAAGAATACCTCGTGGACAGAAAGAGCTCAGCGTTGCAGCAAACGTTACCAATTTATTGTAGTTTTGCTTTCAAAGCGACAAACTTCAGTAGGAGGTTTATGTGTTTGACGTGTCATCGAGATAACGTTTTTGCAAAACTGTCTCGCCAGGGCTGCACACGCGCTTCATTGAAAAAGCTTACGATGCCTCCCTCGCATATTCAGCGTTTCCACGCTTTATTTGCCCCTTTTTGTTAGTTTGCCCAATTTAGCTGCGCCTGAAATTTCAAAAAACGTCGTCGCGTTGCTCGGCTTTCCCGCAACGCTCGCATCGTCGGGTCTTGCGACGAGCGTTTGATTAACGGCTTTGCTCCAGCAAGGCGCATGCCTCCGTTTACGTGGTGCCGGAAGGACGGTTTTCACGGCCGTTTTAACAATTTGCGCCCCTGGCCATCGACAAAAAAGGCTTTCCAAGAACGGCTTGCCACAAGCGCTGTGCCCCAGCAGTGCCTGCAACTTACCTCTTTGTTTCTTTCGAGAGACAAAGGTTACGCATACACTAGGTCTGCACCTAGCTGTCACTTGAACACACGCACGAAAAATCGACCGAACAGTCACGACAGCCGCTAACGCTGCGTTGTGGCTCGCAAGCAACAATGACGTCGGCGGTATAGGAGCCAGCGGAAACGGCGCAAGCAAAGTATTCATAATGATAAAGAGTTGAGATCGTTGCCGCGGGCGTCGGTGCGTGTGTCGGCGCGATGGAAAAGTGGCCATTATGCTAATCAGGTTAATTAGCCGGTCCCCGCAGCACGCGAGCCTGCGCAGCCGTGCTCACCTAACGTTAGCGTCGCCGACGCTACGCCGTGGGGCCCAACGCGCCACGTGCGCCCAGAAGACACAAGTTCTACAGCGCACCGAAAGCTATTTTCGGTCAAGGCGCGCAGCTGAGCACGAAACGATCCTCCACCTCACCGAACAGCAAAACACCACGCGTAGTACACATAGGCCGCGCTCAAAAACTCCGTAACGCCATCCCCGTATTCGATCCACCCGCTCACTCCCGATGGCACTTTCGCCACCGAACGTTAGTCTTAGTGCTTTTGAAGCGCTCCTTCATTATAAAAGGAAACCCCCTTCGGGCGTCAACATCTTCGCGACCGCTAACAACCGTGTCGCATTCTTTCATCCTCGATGGCGTCGTTAAGAACGCTGCATCACCTTTATTTTTTCTCCTGCCTTGATTTAGTGCGCCCCGCGGTGTTTTGCGCACGGTAATCTCGAGCAGCGTATCACGTTTCTCGAGGAAAAAGCCGAGACATGGACGCTTCCATTACAAAAACTGGTGAAAGCTGCCCACCAGTCTAAGTTTGCTGTCCTATCGATTACGCTGCCATCTGTGAAGCAATGCAGTTCAAGTGATAGCGAATTGTTTGATATTTAACATGTCCTTAGGCCACCTGCCATAATGGTTTCAGATAGGCCTCAGTTCTCGGATGTAATTCGCTGAAAAGCTCAACGCCTGAGCGTTGCGCTTATTGTTGTAATTGCTTCCTTGAAACGTAACTATGTCGCCTGCGACAGTGTCAATTGCGACACATGTGGCCGTAGAAGAAACAATAAAACACCCGCTGTGTGACTGCCCAACATACAAATATTAGAAACTGGCCCTTCTGACAGCTCTGGGGTGGTTACATGACAAGCCTTTTACAGAAGAGATCTTGGGACCGTGGCCACGTGCATGTGCGATGTGCAAAGACAAAAAAGCGCTGCTGCGCTTCTTGAGATGCACTAGCTTCTATGACCGCTTGTGATGGAGTCAACGAAGTTCGCTTTAATATGTGTGTGTCCGTGCAAAGTGTGAACTTATGTGCGCCTTTCATCTTTCAGTCCCGTTTTCCGCTTCTTCAATGCAGGGTAGGCTATCGGGCTCAGCCCGGTCAACCTACCTCCGTTTCCCATACTAATTCTTTCTCTTTTGAGGTGAAGGCTACAGAAAACTACACTCGGCGCTAACACCGCTCCGCGATGCTGAATTGAACTGAATTCTGTTGTTTTACGTGGGACAACCATGATTTGATTATGAGGCACGCTGTAGTGTGGGACTCAGGATTAATTTTGACCGCTAGGGAATCTTTAACGTGCCTCCAATGTACGGGCCCTTTTGTTTTTCGCCCTCCCCCCCCCCCCCCTCCCGCCTCCATCGACATGTGGCCCCCGCGGCCGGGATTTGATCCCGCGACCTCGTGCTTAGCAACGCAACACCATAGTAACTATAAGCCACCGCTGCGGATCTCGCGATGCTGCGACCTTGCTTTGCTTGTTATTGCTTCGATGACGTACTGCGGTGACGGATGTAGTCTGTTGCACTTCGAGTATTACTACGTGATTCAGTGATGGCGTTTTGACAAATCACGCACTTTGCACATGCTATTAGGTTTTGCGATATCGATCCTTGTTGACGCAACCACCTTGTCGACTTAGTTACGTTCAATAACCTTACCATCACTAGCTCCACGTTACTATAACGTATGAACGTATGGGACACTGAGTTACAAACCTTATAGCAGTAACTAGTTTGCTTTCCATTAGTGGCTGCAAGCTGAGCCACCAGCTGCACTATAAAGGAGGCGCTTGAGCGTAGCGATCGCCATCAGCTCTTGCAACGTTAGGTCCGCGTACAGCCGACAACCTTTTCATCACCATCATCCTCTTTCACTGATTTCAGAGTATCGCTTGTAGTGGGCCGTAGAATCACTCTAAAACTCTAAAAAGGAACGCCGCATGTGCAATGTTTGTTACCGTGGGGCCATCCGCTGATACGAGGGAACTGTGTGCAACTTCATGAAACTGTTTTGTTAGTGTACAGAACTTCCTAACCGGCGTCCTAAGTCACCATAAAACGCAATCAATAATAGCAGGTGAGAGAGGTTTAATCAAAGAAATGTGCACACAGACCGGAAGTATTTTATGTTGCATTTCTACTACGAAGGCAAGGGTACGGCGCACACTGTGGGGCAGAATAGAAGGGAGTTTACAGGACGGTAAATAGAGAGATATATAGAGAGTCTGTGTTCGTAGTTGAAAATACGGCACACACACACACACACACACACACACACACACAGACACACACACACACAAACACACACACACACACACACACACACACACACACACACACACACACACACACACACACACACACACACACACACACACACACACACACACACACACACACACACACGCACGCACGCACGCACGCACACGCACACACGCACACACACACACACACACACACACACACACACACACAGAGAGAGAGAGAGAGAGAGAGAGAGAGAGAGAGAGAGAGAGAGAGAAGAAGAAGAAAACACAGATTCCGGTACACTCAGGCGCACCATCCCGAGCAAGACAGAAAAAGCTGCAGCTGGCCCAAAGTGGCTCTCACGCACCTTTGACGAAACCTGCTCCTATATACACACCTACAAAACATTCCTCGTCTTGACACGCACCTTATGCGCTGTGTACGATGTAGGGACGAAGAATTCTTTTCAGCGCCTCGAGATGAAGCGGCCCAGCTCTTTCTTATGTATAAGGCCCGAGTTGGGGTAGGAGTAACGGACTTGATGGTGGGTTAGCCATAAGGTGTCACAGTCTAACGGCTATTTGTGGCAGCGGTGACACTTTTATCGCCCTTCCAAGGAAGACTTTGCATGTAATATGCGGAGTTAGTAGCCACGATCCCGCACGCCGGTTATAGCCACATAGCTGTTCCAGAGGAGGGAAGTGCAGTGTTTTCTTTCTTTGCTTGTTGCTTGCAAAAGGTAATGGCGAGCTTCTTGTGGAGACTCGTTTGCCGTGTTCCCTAGGGCCACAATTCCCTCCATCTAAAAGATAGATAGGCGTTGTACGTTTTCCGGCGGCAGTTGCCACGCGTTCCCTTTCTTATTTCCTTCTGTGTCAATTGCATGCACGTTTCAATAATAATAATAATAATAATAATAATAATAATAATAATAATAATAATAATAATAATAATAATAATAATAATAATAATAATAATAATAATAGGGCCATATAAGAGTCGTATACTCTGCAGATTGTGTCGGCTGGCGTAGCGTTAGCTTATACTTGCCTGCAGCGGTATTGGGCTTTAGTCCAGCTGCCAAATAATGCCAGGGATTGACTAATTCATTGATTGATTGATTTTGTTTAACGCCCTAAAACGGCAATGCGGCTATTACAGATGATGCAATGGAAGCTCCAAATTAATTTGTCTACCTATAGGGTGCCTTGACGTCCACCTTCGTCTAAACAACAAGCGCTCTTTCTCTCCTCTCTCTCTCTCTTTTCATTTTATTTCATTTTATTTGTTTCTTTCTGTACAGGAACAGAAACAGCAGCAAAGGAAACCGGCTTAGAAGCCTGACAAAGGCCTTCGTTCCAAATACAGTGCGGCACGCTATGAAGACAAAAACACATACGCGAACATATTTGAACACAGAAGAAAATAGTTTAAAAAGAAGAAATACTTCTTGAAGTTTGTGCTTGTTTCTTAAACGTGAAAACAATGAAATATGCACAATATATCTACCTTAATTAGAGATACTCATGCTTTTACAATACGACACAAGTGCTGTAAAAAAATTCATCTCAAGTTATAGTTGTCCAACACATGTAATTTGGACAAAGACAATATATATGAAGCGCGCAAGATAAAAAGAAGATATACGTAAGTATGGTGTCACGTAGTTGAGTTGACTTGAGTTGTTGTAGGCTACTGGTGGGATTAGCCTTGCAGTTGCTGCCGGCAATTGCTCCACCGTAGCGACACTTAAAGTAAATAAATCACATAATAAGACATAGACCTTACAATTACAAATAGTCACTCCTCAGTTCACCATGTGGAAGCCAAATCCGTGTCCTGTAGGTAATTTAACAGAAGGCGAGAAACCTCCTTCTTATCTAACTGGTTTCCGCGCTGGGAAACAATTTCTTGAAGAGAACTGTGGGGAATTCCTGTCTTCTTGAGGAACCCGAATAACACGCTCCTTTCCGCGTAATACAGAGTACAGCACATAAGGTAATGTTCTATGTCACCGCACACACCACACGTTGAACATAATGGTGATAACGCCAGGCCAGTCTTGTACATCCACGCAGGGGTATGAGCAGAGCCCGTGCGAATGCGGAGCAGTAAGGTGGCTTGGTTTCTTTTGAGACCCTTGATCACACATGGCTTGTGAGGTGAGCTCCACAAAGAACTGAAGTGGCACGACACCGCCTCTCTGAAGAGTCTCTTGTCTTCTTGAGGCACTTTTCTCAAAGGATTCCCAGACAGGGCTCTATGAACGAGGCTGTCCGCCATCTCGTTGCCTATGATACCTATATGTGATGGCACCCACTGGAATCGTATGAGAAGCCTTTGACACGGAGATTCTGCACCGAACGTAGGGAGCTTAGAGATAAGGCATCAGTGGGGAACCCGTGCTCTAACCTTTGAAGGGCGGATTTCGAATCTGTAAGAATGACAACAGGTTGAGGCGTACAAAAACCGTAGCTTTTTGAGGACTGCCTCAATGGCAACGCTTTCGGCCGTTGTGGAGGACACGACTGCAGTGAAGCGAACGGACCAATCATACTTCAAAGAGGGAATGTGAAAAGGAGCTGCACTAGATCCTCTGACCTTGTCCACAGAGCCATCAGTAAAAATTTGAAGATGATGTGCATATTCAGTTTCAAGATGTTCCAGTACGAGCGAACGCGTTGCCGCCAAAGGAGAACTCCGCTTAGCACGAACGTGAGGAATTGCCAACGAACAATCGAGGCTCGCGAAAGACCAATGTGGTTTCAACCTCTTAGTTCGACCTCTAGCGTCAAGACCCAGGTAACCAAGAGTATTAAGGGCCAAGTAAGCTCGGGACTCGGATCTCTTTCGAAGGCGCTGTAGAAGGGCTCGGCCGTCTGCCGTCTGTTTGAGGCGGCCAATTTGCATCAATAACCTTTGTGAAGCGACTAGGCTAAGAGGTCTTGACAGAGATTCATAAAGTACTGCATTGTTAGGAGCAGTCTGCGGAACGCCAAGAGCCCTTCTTAGGCCCTTTCTGTGCAGAACCTCAAGTCGTTCCAGCTGTGATATCGGTGGGGAAATTAAAGGGAGCTGATATATTATTCGACTCGTCACTGGTGCATCGTGCAACCTGATCATTGAAGAAGGGTGATTTCCCCATTGCTGACTTGCAACTCTACGGATCACACTGAGACGCGAAGATATCGATGTCACAACCGAGTCCACAGCTCGTCGCCACTGTAGGCGGTAGTCAATAATGACGCCCAAAAAGCACTTGTGTTTCAATTGTCGAAGACAAAATTGATTAAGATCTATCTTCCAGCCGCACATACCTTCTTCCTCTACCTGGAAACATGATGAAGCCAGATTTTTCCACGGAGAGAGTCAACCCAACACCTTGAAGGTAATATTGAACTGAAAGTAATGCCTGTCGAGCTATCAGAGCTAAACGCCTGTGTTGATATCCGGTTAACCAAAGACAAACGTCGTCCGCGTATATCGACATATGGACATGCCTGCAATGTTTTTGCTCTTCAGCGGGAAGACCAGCCATTGCAACGTTAAAGAGCGTTGGGGAAAGAACACTTCCCTGAGGTACACCTCGCGATACCGCCCTTTCGGTGCTTGTGGTACTTCCTATCCGCACTCGAATTTTACGATCACTGATCACAGAATGAGTGAATGAATCGCAGAAGATAGCCCTGTACGCCCATGGCCTGCAAACTATATAGTATTGAGCTCTGAAAGACGATATCATAAGCCTTTGATACGTCTAGGAAAATAACTAGTGTTGAAAGGCCGAAAGCTCTATGATGTTCAATATGGCTTATCAAGTCCAAGACGCTATCTTGCGCGCTTAAAGCTGTTCGGAATCCAGTCATGCATGTTGGCAGAGCCCTTCTATCTTCGAGCCACCAAGATAAACGCTTACTTACCAGCTTCTCCGTGAACTTCTCCACGCACGACGTCATTGATACAGGACGATACGAGGCCAAGTCTGTCGTTTCTTTGCCAGGCTTCAGCACTGGGACAACGCAAGCCACCTTCCACGAAGGAGGAACGTCGCCAGTCTCCCACACTCGATTGAGATAGCTTAGGAGCATCTTCCGGTGTTCCAGAGGTAGGTTCTGCATCACCTGGTTGGTGATGCCGTCAGGACCTGGTGCACATCGACGCCGCAGGCTGCCGAGTGCTGTCTGTAGCTCTCGAAGTCTAAACGGGGCGTCCATCACAGACGTAGATGTTGCAGGCAGAGCGCAGGGATGAATTCCTGAACTTACACTTACAAATGCATCTGCAAATTCCTCTGCCAAGCACACGAGAGGTTTCTGCTTGCGTAGTGCAAGCGCTTCGAAAGGTTTACTAGGACGAGAACCTCCAGCAAGACTGCCAATGACTCGCCAAATTCTCGTCATCGGTGAGAAAACCGTCAAGCTAGCGCAGAAGGACGCCCACTGCGACCTACAGAGCTTGTTCGTATGGCGTCGAATGGCAGAGTTAAGCCTATTGAAGGTCGTCTTCAAGGATCTGTAGTCCTTCTTCCGCATCGGTTGTCGCTCCGCCCTTCTGCGCGCTGCGCAAAGGTTCCTGAGTTTTAAATCCGGGGTCGGAAAATGATTAGGCAACTTGGCCGCTGTGGTAGCAGCCATCTTACCAGAAATCATTTTGTCTATCACAACACCAGAAACACATGCAAGTTGCTCCCTGTATTTGTCCCAATTAACAACATGGCTAATTTCAGAGCCGCGCATATGGAAGTCGGCAGTAAACACTAAAATTGGATAGTGATCACTTGCCATGCGGTCAGGTGCAGTTGACCACTTCACGCGGACGTCAGATGAATGCAAGGTTAGGTCTATGGATGTGGCTGAGGCTGGAGGCCGGAAGAAAGTGGGACTTCCATCATTGGCCACGCACAGGTCCAAACTGTCGATAACTTCTACAAGTTTGCGTCCGCGGGAATCTATGTTCCTGTCACCCCAGACAGAGTGATGGGCGTTAAAGTCCCCGCAGATAATTCGGGGCGCTGGGCAACGGTCACAAAGCTGCTGCAGAAACAAGTGCTTTGCTACCTTCTTCCGCGGAGACACGTATATGGATGCAACAGAAAGAGTTCGGAAGCCAAGCCGTATCCTCACAGCCGCTACCTCAATACTATCGGTGCAAAGATCGGTGACGTTCAAAGCCACATGAGGAATCTCTCTTCGAATGTAAAGGGCGGCACTTCCCGCGGGAAATGACTTTATGCTGCAATTATTATGGGCGACATATCCAGTCAAAGATCTGCCGCTTGGTAGACCAGCCTCAGAGAGGGCTAATACTGGAACACACGTATCTCTCAGAAATAATTTAAGTTCTGCTAATCGACTCATAATCCCAGCGCAGTTCCACTGCATAATAAACGGCACTTTTCGGTGATTTTTTGTTGCACGAGGTTGAAGAAGACTAGTCATATTATAAGGTAAAGGTCGCTGCGAAGGTGGTAATCATGAGCTCAAAGGAAAGAACGAGGTGTAGAAAGTTCTTCAGGATGCCAGTCTGCATCGCTTGAACATATGAACGCAGGACTTCAAACAAAACTCGCAGAAGGGCGGACAGGTCCTGATTTTCGAGCTCCTTATTTTGCTGTACGCACTGCCTCACAACTTCAACAAAGTTTGTGGTTTGGGACTCACTCTTGGCCACTGCAGCTGGTTTCTTCATCTTTTTTGAGGCGAGGGAATGTCCTCCATGTTGTCGAGTCTGGCTGTGATCTGGTCGCTGAGAAACTTGGACACTTTTTGCTGCAGCAGATCGAACAACCGACTCACCCACAGAGGACTTTGCCGTCTTGCTAGGCTCAGGTCGCTCACTGACGTTGCTTGTTACCACACTACGAACTTCCGACTCTAACGCCGGGAACTCTTCACTTCCAGGTATCCGGTTCTCAGTAGGTTGTGGTTTGGGACCACTAATGAAGGATACTCGGCGGTGTAAGGCGCTTACACAGAAGGGGCAGCCACCGAAACTCGCTGGATGGTCACCACCACAATTAGCGCAAGCAAAATCTGCCTTGTAGGCTTTGTAATCGTGGGCGCCACCGCATCGTTTGCAACGTTGATCTTTGATGCAAACTTTAGCTACATGCCCAAAGCGTTGGCACCTAAAGCATCGGGGAGGAGGTTCAACGAATTCTTTGACTGCATGCTTGGTAAAACCGAGGTCAATTTTTTCGGGGCGCTCGGTGTTAGGAGCAAACGTTATCACAATAGAGTTAGTAGGTTTCGTTAGCCATTCTTTTTCTTGAGTCTCCACCCGGCGCATGAGACGTTTCACGTGCAGAACACCTTGCGGTTTCAAATAGTCAAGAAGGTCGCTTTCCGAATACCACACTGGTACTCCCCTAATAACACATGTGTTAGTCATGTAGGAGTGGGGCAGCCAGGCTTTCACTCTTATGTCACCAATCTGAGAGCACCGGAGAAGGATGTCAACTTGCTCTTCCGTCACGATATCTAAATAAAGAGCGCCTTGCGTTGTGAAGCGGCTGCGAATCGGGGCAGATCCCAGCAGTACTTTAATGGCTTCGAAGAGCCTGATAGGGTTCCGCTCTCTCAAATCAACACCTTTCTCTGTTGGCAAAACTACCACTAGGATTCCGACAGTTCTTTGCTTCCGGTGACTCACCACCTTGAAGCCGTCGCTGTCCACTTCCGCCATATCAGCCACTTCCTCGTCAGGGTCGACGATAGTTGTGTCGTCCCCACTGATCGATGATGACGCACTGGACTGCTTATCGTCCCTGTTGTCTGGCAGCTCCACGCCTTGCGAGGCCATGGCCGCCTCCGCCACGCTGGCTTCCTTCGGATGGCGCTGTCCCTTTAAAGATGCCGGCGCCGGAGCAGCCGTACCCTTCCCATAGGGACAGTACCGCCTTAAAGGTGCGGCCGTCTTCCAAGGATATAAATAACTCACTTAATGAATAGCAAAACCTATGCAAAAATTACAGAGCTGAGGTGACAACAGATCCTGGTGTCACGTAATGCTCTCACACGAAAGCATTACGTGGTGTCACGTAATGCTATCGTGTGAGACATTTAGAAGGCAAGCATAAGTCCATTTAAAGAAGTTTCAAGAATAGTCAATGTTATTTTCTACCAAAGCCATTTTAAACATCCTTTTTGAGGTTGTGCTATGTCTAGGAAGCAGTCGATTTTATTTAGCAAAGTAGGCACCTGATATGTAGTGTGTTGCTGTCCATAAATAGTTCGTATCTTTCGAGTCCTTCTGACACGGGTGCTGAAAGGATACGGAGAACCCTGAAAACCTTGCACTTTATATACTGGAAGAATTTGAAATAGCATACTTAATTGGCTTTTAACATATGACGGTTTAGAAAAGTGGTTTCGTCTGCAGCTCAGCTTTCAAACATTATCAGTGCCCTTTTTTGCTAAACAACGAGTTCAGTATAATTGGTCAACGTCTTTGTTCTCGACACAAGCGAGAAAGTCAAGAATAGAGCAGAGTATAGCAGAGCGTCTTTTTTGAGCCACATTGGTATTAATGAATTTGCGCATACATCCAATGCTTCTACTTAATTAAGCCGTTCACTTTGTTATGTTTTCGTTCCAACATAAGTCTTCCTGAAATCGCACTCCCAGGAATTGCTGAGTCGTAACCAGTTCTAACGTACGCCCTTGGTAGGAAATGCTCATGCTGAAATTTCGTGGCTTGTTCACAGGAGCAAATATCGTGTATTTTGCCTTAGTGGCGTTCAAGCATAGCTTGTCAAGTTTTAACCAGGAAGACAACTGCTTGAGAAAATTATTTACACTTATTTAAAGGTCGACCAGTGAAGCACCTGCAGAAAAGATATTTATGCCGTCTGCGTACATTACTAGTTTGGGCCAATCTGGAATCGTCCCTGTATCCCATTTTCCCAGTGTAGGGCAGCAAGCCGGACACGCACCTGGTTAACACACCCGCCTTTCCTCTCTTCTGTTACTCTTTTTGTCGACCTAAGCACACAAGTGTTTTTGCATACCGTCGCCGTGAAAACCGTGCTTAGCAACTGAACGCTACAACCCTTAAGCACCGCGTTGGACGAGAACGCCAATGACCTTATCTGCACCGTGCAGCAGGTGGAAAGAACTGCGTTGAACGCAGTGCCCTTCACACTATTGCGACACACTGCATAGTTCGCGTTTTGACACTACACGCGCGCACGTTTCGAATAATGCGCGTGAGCGGTGTTCCAGTGGCGCGCTGAATTCTAAAATTCAGGACCGGCTTCTCTCAAGAGTACATTTTACATCACATTGCGCGGAAACAAATGCTTTCCAGCCCCTCGGCAAGCAAACACGCAGGTGACGCAAGCGTTAACGCCGCTACGCAGACAGAAACAATGCTTCATGGCCATGCTGCTGCTTTCTGAACAGCCGGCAACGCTTGCAGCAAAAGCAAGAATTTCAACGCCGTTCGCGCAAGGAAAAAAAAATGCGCATAAACGGCGTGGGGCACAAGAGTAAACATAAATAAAGAGTCATTTGCACACGTTTAGGCATGCCACAAAGCTGCATGTGAGCTGCGGCGAAACTGCAAAGAAAGAAGCACGTACGACACTCAAAAACCACTTGAAACGATGGACAAAGAGGCAGAAGGTCTCGGCCCCGGACGCCCTGTTTCGGTGCTATTCGGGCAACGGGATAAACCTCCAGCTTGGAAAACCGTTTCAATTTGCATATATATTCGCCATTTCCCAGTGCTTTCGAGAGTCCTCACCACCGAGGAGCGGACTACATTCAGGGGCTCGAGCGGCTGTACGAGAAACGACGAGGCCGAAGTAAACATAAAACGAGCGAGCACGACAAGCAGAAAACGAAGAACGGCACCGAAGCCAAGTGACACAATTGCAGCGGCAACGGGGAAAGAAACGCTGCGCGGCCCCGTAAAGAAAAACAACAATAACTACGGCGTCATCAGAGCCCAAGAGATGCGCGGCCGGCACACAAGAGCAGATCTCGAAGTCAGCGACGCCGGAAAGTGGTTCGGCGAGAGGGGTTTCCGTGCCGTGGGTTTGTGCACAGTTTGGCCGGATACTACGAAAACGAACAAACGCCGCACCGAGCGCCACCAGTTTCTTTTTTCTTCTTCCTACCCCAACCCCCACTTCGTTTCCCTGCGGACCAAGCGGTGGCGAGCACTGCGAGTTGGGTCGCCTGTGTGCGCAGGGTGGTCTCGGGATAAGTCTGGCCGCCTTGACTTTGCCGCATGCAGACGAAGAAAACAAATAGTCAGAAGGAAAGCCAAGAAGAAAGACCTGCCACTACGTCTCTCTCTCCTATTGCGGTGCGCGAAAGAAAAGCTGGCCACGCATTGGCGGCGCCGTCATGCAAACCGATGTTACAGAGGCAGGAGCGGCTCGAGGAATTCCACGCAGCCATGCCGGTCTTGGTTGCGCGCAGCAGCAGCAAACGAGAATCGTTTATTCTCACATTCTTTCGTTATCTTTCCGATGGCTGTGCTTCTTTCTTGTCTACTTTATCCTCATTTATTTTCTGTGGCTCCCCGAACGTGCACCTCGGATATAACAGAAAAGTGGTATAGATGGGGGAGGCTGGAAGGCAGCGCCATTGCTGCCGGATCCTTAAAATTGGACTCTCGCCGCTGGAGGTGTACGGAGGAACGCGAACAGACCGCCGAAACCAGCAAGCAAGCAAGAAGCGGCAACAACAGCGGCGGCAGCGGGGACGTTGTGCGTGGGCGCGTATTGTGACGACCCAACAGGGAGCAACAACGGCTGGGCGTATACACGCATCAGCCGAAACCAAAACTGCGGCTGTCGAATGCAGGCATCTCATTGCGGCTCTGCAGTTTGCGTGCTCTTGCGCTTTAGTTTTAGAGCTCCGAGGTGTTTTTCTTTTTTCACTTTTTTCGAAGTTCTGAGAATTTCGTTCCCGAGCCGGGTATTGCAGGAGCCCCCCTTCCTCTCCTTCTTCTTTCTTGCTATCGCTCAATGTGGGCCGCTTTTGACATGTTTCGCAACTGGTTTCGCGCAGTTGTGCGAGCGGATGTGCGCGAGGCTTAAAGTTTGGGAAGTGTCTGCCTAGCACTCGGAGTACGTATTATTCGCCCTAAGTTTTCTTTTTATTCTACGTTATTCTTTTCTTCTTTTTTTATTCGCCTGGTTGGCGGAGGTAGAAAGGACATTTCTTTGTGCTCGGAGTGAGCTCCGATCGAATGCCGTGATCAAGATTTCGAGATTCGTGATTTCGTGATCGAGATCAAGATGCAAACTTCCTGAATTTGCAGTGATAAGAAATAGGTGAAACCTGCTAAAAAATAGATGAATAAAGACGTAGTACGTAACAGGCATCCAGTGGCAACCAGCAAAAGTTCGGCGCAGTCTTCTTATTCCAGTTAGCTGCACGGTGCGATCACTTGCGAAATTTAAGGGCGAACCAGGGTTCTGCAACATCCGAGCCACTTTACATTTTTTGCCGTTTATTTGCGAACTTAAAGACTTCCTGAAGCCAACTACTTGCCTTTCCTCCTTTTCTCCTTGCCATCTTCTTAACCACTTCCTACGTTTTCTACCACAGACACACATAGCTCTAAAGAAAGAGTGCACTTAGATGTACACTTGGGTGTAATCTTTCCTTTTGGAATGCTCGGAGGGGGGGGGGGGGATATCGGAACTGTCCGCCAAGTATATCTTGTCCTGTGGTAATACTACAGTAAAAATAATGAACCGCCAAATTAAATTATGCTGCACAAAGGCTATGCGCGTCTTAAAGGCCGTCTTCTGGGGGCGATGATTCGCGGTGTGGAAATATCTAGCCAGCCAGACAAGCCGGGCGTCGAGTGGTCGCTGTCAGATGATGTTCACCGCTTGAACGCCGATTAGCGCTCCATTAATGATGGCGGTTGTTTACGACACCTGAGGCGTTATCTCGCCAAGTCAGTCTGTTGATTAGCGTTTATGCAACGCCGTAAATACAACTGAAGACTTATACTTTAAGAAAGCGTGGCGTACCTTTGCGTACACCGAAATTATTTACCGGCACTAAAGGAGAGCAATCGAACAAATACAACATGGCGGCCATCAACTTACCACTTGAGCTTTATATTCTCAAACACATCTGCATTTCATTCACACTTTGTTATCACAGGGAACGCCGTTACCCCGGTACACATCAATGCAGGAGACAGGAGACCAGTGCTATATTTTCTGTACATAATCAGAATCATGAAAACTCGGAAAGCCATCTAAGAAGAACATTTCTTTTTAGAGAAGATACAGGGGTGCCATTCTGATCCAGTTTTTACCTTTACGCATACTGTGATATATCTCAATTATTTCCCTCACCGTTATGTCGTGTCCAGGTGCAGAGCCATAGCCATAGCCTATTCTTGATATTTGATCCGTGCTGTCACATCCTATTGTTAAAACGTGGTGAACATCTGCCATATCAATAAGGCCTAGTTTGTAGATGCCATTCTATTTGTTGTATTTGCTATGCCCCTGCTTTTTTAACGCCGTCAAGCGCTTCCGAAATGTTCGACAAATTAATACCTCTGACACGCGGGCGCACCAGAGACCCCTGCACTAAGGGCAACGACAGGGAAGACGCTTACGTGGGGTGACAATCGACAAAGGAACACTTCCTTTTTTATATATGCGAACTCTTTTACAGGCCTAAAGAGGTAACCTCGTGCTAAATCACAGGATTAAAAAGAAACGCGCCGCCATGTATTTTACTGCGTCCCTTACTGAACACATGCAAAGGCGACTGCGCCCTGCCAAGTGCCAGCGGCCAAACTCTTTTTTCGGGAAGTGGTCTGCCAGCGTAAAAGGAAGGGGTTTACTTCACGTAATCGTTGTTCGCCCGTCGTGTCAGGGGTGAAATTTAACTCAAGGTGTTTTCTCTCCCACTCTCCCATAGTGTTTTTGCTCACTACTTCGCCACATCGCAGCATGTCATGACAGTGGGTCTGGAATCTCTATAGATTGGCAAAGGCACGTCTCAGCTCAAAGAACACAGAATTTGTTAGCTCTGCAGCGTCGAATGATAGATTGCAAAATCGATGCTAAATGTCTGGTAGCGTGGACAGGCAAATCGGAGCGCCGACCGGCCCATCCATGCGGAGCCGAGTATCACGTCTCGCGGCCACAAAGGCTGCTGAGTTGCACGCGACCCCTCCATGTTTACAGAAACAGCCTGTTACAAAAGACAGTAGGGTACAAAAGGCTCAAAATTTCGAGTTTAGCAGATGGATACGCATCCCGCAAAAAATTTGTGTTCACATGTATATAGCCTTTGTCGTACGGTTTCTCTTCGCAAAACGTGAACTTGGTGACACTACGGAAGCGCACGATGCTGCCATCCGTTCTGTCTCGCTTTGTGTTCGCACGACTTGCGTCTGTGGCTACTGCGAAGAACTCCGGGAATCAAACGAAATTCTTTGCATTGGCGTTCTGTTTCGTCAATGTGCGCCTTTGTAACTAAAGAAAAGAAATAGATGGGTGAAGGGCGAGCTGTAACACTGGAAAGGGCGTCCATTCCTGTCGACCGTCTCTCAAATATTTGCATTTGTTCAGTTCTGTTGACACCTGAGATTGCTCGCACTCCGAGGACGTAGCGAGAAAGGAAGACGGCGTGCCCATTTGATGGGGGGGGGGGGGGGGGGTCTTGGTTTAAGCGTGATGTAGCAGAAATAAAATGCGGCAACTAAGAAAAAGGTTTCAGAGTTACAAAACGGACTGCGCCTTGTCCACCATTTGACTCGTTCGGAGCCAAGCGGAAACAGCAAGAGACACACGGAAAGAGAAACACATAGAAGAAAATACCGAAGTTCCCCCTTGCGATGCGAAAATTAAACTTTGCAAGTTCTCGCGCGGTTCTGTTTGTGTGTCGGGAGGCGCACAAACGGACCTGGACTCCGTGGAATTGAATTCTCCTTCCCCGCCGGCACGGTTTTCAATCATTCTCAGTCATGCTGTAAGAAAAAAAAAACTATGAGAGAGACAGAAAAGTGCAAATGGAAACGTTAGCAATAAGACGGCCGGATGGCGATGCTTTTCTTTTTCTTTGTCGTTTCTCTCATTTCCGTACATTATTTTTGGAACACGCTTAAACGAAACTCTGTGAGTGTACGCCGTTTTATTTCAGCGTTGAACTCGTTAAATTATTTCTGCTTGGCTTGCTTGAACGGGTTTTCGCTAACAGGTCGCGCCCTCCTAGCTTTTATTAAGCTGACCCCGCCAGAAGCTTTCCCGCGCTGGCGTCGCCAGGCTGGCGCTGTTGCACGAGCGCGCGCTACAGGAATACGCCGGCGCTTCGGACGTGCGCCTCTTGTAATGGTCGTGCGTTGGTTTGCTGCAGTGCCCATATACACGTGCCTGCTGGCGCTACGGCTAGCCTTTTCTCTAGGAAGAGGGGAGGAGGGCTATGTCTTGTTGTAAAGGAGAAAAAAAAAATGCCCGCAGGCCAGCGACAGGACTTAAGTAAAGCACAACTGACACGTTTCGTAAACTCGTGCTAGCAGTTTGTGCGGAACGCATATCGCTAGCAAATGTGTACATTTCGCGAAGCAAACGATACTTGCTGTATATCTATACTCCCATAGCTATCCCCACAATGTTCGCAGCTAAGTTATTGCGCCATGCTGAGCTCTGTTGGACTTTCGCGTGGCGTTCACGAGCTCTCGCTATGCATCTTGTGAAAATTGTATTTTCTTAGGAAAATGGGGGTGAGGTTGGCTTCGCAGTTCGCTGATGGCACCTGTTATATGGTTTGAGGCGTGCGACGTGTACAACGTCAGTGGAATTCCGGGCAGATTCGGCACTGGTACTGACTTGGGCGATATCGTACGTAACTGGAGTCACGGCACGCAGCACTCAATATGGGCCTTTGTACCGAGACAGGAGTTTTTTCTGACAGGCCGACGTGACCAGTCGGGGACCACAGGAGTACCAGAGATGCAGGCGAAAAGTGGACGTCTATGTGTTGGTGATCGTACAAACGCCGTTGCTTCTTTTGCGCGGTCAGGAGGCGAGCGCGGGCAATTTCGCGTGCTTGGGCTGCCCCGGTGATGGCGTCAAGTGCATACTCACTGGTCTCTGCTGCGGCGGGTGAGACGGATGCGTCCAGTGGCAATGTAGGTTCTCGGCCGAACAACAGAAAGAACGGGGAATAACCAGCAAGGTCGTGACGCGAAGAATTATACGCAAAAGTGACATAGGGTAGGGCAAGGTCCCAGTCAGTATGGCCGGACGAGATATACTTTGGAAGCGTGTCTGTTAGGGTACGATTCAGGCGCTACGTGAGACCATTAGTCTGTGGATGGTAAGACGTAGTCAGCTTGTGCTTGGTTGAGCAGGACTGCAGGATGTGGGCGATGACTTTAGAAAGAAATGTCCGACCACGGTGAGTGAGCAATTGGTGTGGAACGCCATGCTGCAGAATCACATCGCGTAAAAGAAAATCGGCGACATCTGTGGCGCAGCTGGTTGGAAGTGCTCTGATGATGGCGTAGCGCGTGGCGTAATCTGTCGCCACAGCGACCCACTTATTGCCAGACGTGGATAGAGGGAAAGGGCCAAGTAGGTCCAAGCCAATGCGAAAGAACGGCTCTGAAGGAATGTCCAGCGGTTGAATGCACCGGGCAGGGAGCGTCGATGGGGTTTTTCGGCGTTGGCATTTCTCACACGCCGCAACGTATTTCCGGACGGAGCGGGCAAGGCCTGGTCAAAAGAAGCGTCGGAGAATCCGGTCGTAGGTGTGGTAGACGCCAAGGTGACTTGCCGTTGGTAAATCATGAAGTTTTTGGAGAACAGCTGACCGGAGGTCCTTAGGAATGACGAGAAGTAGGGCAGGACCGTCGGGGTGCACATTGTGGCGATATAATGCACCATCCCGGAGAACAAACAGGTGAAGGGACGAATCACAAGAAGAAGATTCCAAGCCATCAATGATGACCCGCAAGGCGCCATCACGGCGTTGCTCGTCGGCAACGTGTAGCAGCTGAGAAACGGAGAAAACGCAGCGTCGGCATCGGGGTCAGGGTCGGCGGGTGGTTCGTCCACGGGATAGCGTGATAAACAGTCGGCGTCTTCATATAATCGGCCCGACTTGTAGCGGCCCGACTTGTACATTACTGCATAGGAATAGTCTTGCAGCCGCAGGGCCCAGCGACCAAGCCGGCCGGTAGGATCCTTGAGTGAGGAAAGCCAGCAGAGCGCGTGGTGGTCCGTGATTACAGAGAAGAGCGCGCCATACAAGTACGGGCGGAATTTGGAAACCGCCCAGACGAAAGCCAGACATTCCTGATCTGTAATCGAATAGTTGCGCTCCGCTGCTGTGAGGGGGCGGCTAGCGTAGGCGATACTGATACGGGAAGTACACATACCAGTGACGTCAACAGTGCTACCATCGGCGACGCGTACGGCTCCAGTAGTAGGAGGCGTGAGAACCTTCCTCAGTCGACGACGGAGGTTACAACTCATTATGGACGCCTGGGCTCCAGTATTCGTTAACGCCGTCAAATGGACACCGTCGACGTGAACATCAAGTAAGTTCTGGTTCGTTGGGAGCGTCAATGGAGAATTTCTACATGGCGAAGATAATGCAGAAATATTACGTATTCATTTCCGTGTTCATCTCTCGCTATCACGAGCTATGCGTAGCCCGAGTGTGTAGGCTTAGCGGGTACGTTGCTTGCAAGTTACATGGTTACGTTGTGAGATGCCTTACATACCTATCTCTCTACGTACTGACGTCCGCTCTCCTGAAGTTTTGTGTGCACTGACTCTGTGTCGATTTAGAGGCACTCTCAAAGTTCGACACGCGGACAAAAGGAACGCGCGTAGTATTAAAAAAATTAATAAATACAGCACATTGTTCTCAAATTACTCAGCTTTGGTCGATTTCTTCTTTGTACTCGTAACAAGACGGTTTTCATGCGGTATTCCATGGAATAAATAAAGCGAGATATTTACACTCGTGTGGTCGCTTGCTTCGCACATCCACTTGATGCGACGCAAGCGTTATGTCCATTTGCTTATGCCCGTTTTTGCTCAGACCCATGGACGTGGCGGGTTCTTGTAACAGCAACTTCTCGCTTGTGCGTGCAGCGGCGGCAGGTGCACGCGCTTGATTAAACGCAAGGCGCGTTAGTACAACTATTTCGATGCTACACTAACTGTCCGTGATACCCTGCTCTGGTCCTTATGGCTAGAAAGTGTGCGTATCAACGGCCAACGGTAACGGCACTTCATTGCTCCGCATGTCCAGACAGGAGCGTAAAATAAACCCACGTGTGTGACGTGGTTTTAAAGCGAAAGCTTTACTAATCGCGTCGAGCCGAGTTTCGCCGTCGCCGTCAATTAGACCGTCATTTGACCGCAGATGCGCCGTAGCTTTGGCAACGCATCACGCAGGAGGCGCATGCGCTCTCCGCAGCCGGGTCGCTACTTGACCACGTGACACGCCGCACGCCTGGCTAAGAGGAGCGCCGCGCTGGCTTAGTCAGTGCGAGCTTGGCCATATAGACGAGAGCGAGTCTTCCCTGAGCGCTGCGCGAGAGCGAGAGGCTTTGAGCCGCCGTCTGCAAGCGGCGTCTGACCACCACGAGGATATCGCCCGGCGTGCTGCTTCACTGGAGATGGTCGGGAATGCAACAGGCGTCGCACCGTCGAGATCAATGTAACGACCGCGTTCACGCCCTGTCCGTTTGCGCTTCGACGCTGCGCATGTTCGCGGCGTCTGTTTGCATGTCTAGCGCTTGCGCTTTCCCTGTAGCACAGCAGGCGTTGCACCGTCGAACAATGCGTGTCTACCTAAGCCTAATCACAGTCATGTCACAGCCGCTGGATAAAAAAAGGAAAGGACCTTTTTTTTTATCCACCGGCCCTGTAATGTTTAGCCACAGACCTAGGCACAGCCGTCATACCTGTCTTAACGATGATTGTACACCTAAGTATAATTACAGCTAAATAGAAGGTTGACCAAGTGAAACCAAGACTTAACCAGGCTAAACCAAGCTTTCGCTTTGCATATCCAAGGTTAGCTGAGCTAAGCCGCAGCCAGCTTTTCTTTGATTGTTCGCCAGCGGAGGCCTACCATGGCACAAACCGTCTCGTTCTAGAGCGCAGATCTTTTAGGCGCTTGTTCACGCGACGAGCAGCGGCGTCGGCAATCCGTCCATGTCTGATGCCTTTCTCTTGTGTTCGCGTCCTTGTGTATTTCCTGGTACCCACTTTTTTCAAGAACGAAAGAGCCCACCGAAGGATGAAAAAATTCGCCGCCAATTACAATGCTGCCTAATGCGAAATTTGAGCGCAGCTCTTTAGGTGTTTTGCATTCCACCGGTTGCGTCGCTCACGCGTGGCTCACGTGGAGCGCATTCTCTCGCGGCGGCAACGCAGGCGAAGTAAGCGCATGCGCAGTGGGTCCGAAGCCAATGCCAGTGATTTGTTTCTTTGGGCCGGATTATTACGATGCGGGTGTTAGTAGCCCGAGAAATCAAAACACATATTGAACTAATTAACAAAAATGGATTAAGTACGTTCTCAATTATTTTACGTTAGATATTGCAATTTACAAGTTGTAGCCGGTGAGTTTGCGAGACGCATCCACTCTAAATGAACTTACAGGATTAGACCAGATTGGAGATGTTATTTCCCAAAGTGTGGGACGAAATCTATGGATGTTCCAGTTACTTTTGTACTTCATTGCATCACAGAGCGTTTTGTTAAAGAAACAACTGGACCAGCAATGCATTTTACGGCGAGTTTGATGGCGCATATATCCAAAGTGGTGTAATTATGGAAATTCATTCCCAGTGGATACGCCTGACTAACTCATCGAGTATAATTTGTAAATTGCAATATATGACGTAAAGTAAATAATTAGGTATTACTATTTATTTAAATATATGAATATGTATTTCGATTTTTTCGTGCTAGTAATGTCCGCCCCTCTGAACAATGCAGCTGAGAGACTATAATTATATTATCTACAACAGGCGATATTTGAAATTCTGTAAAACTTAAAAATTCTCACGCCGTATGTCACTCCTTCGGCAACGCAACATGCGGCTTAATTAAACAGAATATGCTCAACACAGCCAACGAATGCGCCTGTTTTCTGCGGTATATTCCAGCTTTCGCTGTAGTTCTGCCTGCAAATAGATGGGCGTTGACGTGTGATCAGGCGCCGTTACTTCACTCGTTGTCTGTAGGCGTAGCTATGGTGCTGACGAATGTGGCATTGGCAGAGACAGAACGGCACCGACGCTGCCAGCGTGGCTTACGCATAACGTTACGTGGACTGTATACTCTCCTCAAATGACTACTGATGTAGGGTCGTTTATTGAGCCGCGCTGTCGAACCGGCTCCCGCCCGCGCCGTCGATCGTAGCCGTGATAGCTGGTTCCGAAATGGCGTGGGATCTCATTCACTGGCACAAGGGACAATCGAATCATCTTTCAGTGAGTGCCGTGCGCAAACGCGGATATACACCTACTAGCAATCCAAAGTGTAAAAAAAAAAGGGGGGGGGGGTAGGGGCGAGAGAAAGAGAAACCGAATTGGATTATTTTATTTTTTGTCTCCGCGTTGTACTCCCGTGTCCCCAGGCAACTCTTACCAGAGACCACGGTAACAAGATCGAAAGGCTTTTTTATCCCCTCTCCACCGGTTCCATTATTTTTTGTTTTCGCGCTTTGGGACCGGAGGTCAGATAGAGATAGCCAGCGCAGGCACGCTTCTTGTGGCTTCGGATGGAGCTCCACCGGCTGCCAGTACTGCCGCGCAATACCCGCTTGCAACCCGTCGGTCGTCGTTTCCTTTCATTCGGCGTCTGGCCACAAGACGGCGCTGGTCGCCGCTGCGCGCAGCATTAGAGCCCAATTGGCGCTCGCTAATAACGCGGGCACCGATGGCGGCCTCCCTAATAACGGTCCCGGCGTAATGGTCTTCCGCCGAGCACTTCCTCCTCCTCTTCACTCTCCCAACGCAGCCTCTCTTTCGATGCACACCGAGTCTACCTTGTTCTGCCCCTATGTTTCCTCGCCTATTCTCTCCTACTTGATATCAGTAGTTTTATAGGGAGCGCACGTGCACGCACGCACGCACGCACGCACGCACGCACGCACGCACGCACGCACACACACACACACACACACACACACACACACAGGGACATAGCGAGAGATAAAGAAAGATAGGGGTGCGGAAAGAGCGACGCGTACGTGACGCTCTTAGATCCACAGCGTCAAAGCGCGGCGTGGCACTCCACCAGAAGTAGTGCGTGCAGTTTCGCAAAAACGAGCGCAACGTTCCGTCTTCCGTGTTGTTTTTCTTCGAGCCATGCTGGGGGCGCCTTCCAACACATATTTTTTCGAATCGCCATCGCTCGTTCACGCGCTAGAAGCTAGCAAAACAGCAAGACGTCCTTGTCATGCGCGCTGCCAGAACGGTGGACCGACACCCTCTTGCGAGTGTAGTCAAGCGCTGCTCGACAGCACTGTCAGCTTGGGAAACGCTGCACGGAACATCGTAGAGGAAGCGCCAACGGAGTTCCAACACGCCGTTAGTCCCATCGTTTTCGTCCTGCACCTTCTAAATGTTCTTTCCTCTCTTCTTGGTTGCTTCCTTTGTTCACGCTGCCTTATCGCTGGTGTGCTGGCCCTTTTGCTGTGCGCTTCTTCTTTTTTAATCCTCTTTTTATCCCTTGCTTCATTTATTCTGTCGCCAAGCGGCCGCTCCCCCAGAGCCCTCCCTACGTACCATTCCCCGCTCGCAAAGTTTTCCTTTTTGTCGCGACCTGTCGTTGGCAAGCCATTTGCGCTGCAATGACGGGAGGACGTAAGGATCGTGGCCCTGGCAGAAATTATCCATGGCCACGCGCCGGCACATTCTTGATATTTGGCGGAGTGCGCTCATTGCCTGCGGCTTTCGTTTTTGTCACGCGTTCATGCCACGCACCTCTGGCCTTTTGTTCCCTCTTAGACTCGATCGCTTGCCGATTAGGGTAATTTTCATCCTAGTTGTTCTAAAACTCGAGAAATAACTAAACTTGCCATCATATATGTGCGCGTTGATGTATTCAGAACAAGAGGAAATTAAACATAGCTTTCACTGTGACTATGTAGCACTTTTTCATTTATATTTTCTTCGAAGAAGCCCAGATTAAAGTGAACTGGGTGGTATAATTGAGAGGTGATCGCTATTAACGTTATAGAGGACCCGATAGCTTAATGAGAACTGGAGTGATTGACCAAGCCATACGCTTGATGTTCTGCTCAGAATTATTAGAGCGAAATATGAAAACAAAAAGAGGAAAAAGACAAGAGAAATGTGACAACAAGGAGATTTATGCAAGTGCGCAAGAACAGACGCAAATTTAAACGACTTATTTTAGGCACGTGTCTCGCACGAAAATCTAAAGTGCTTTGTGAGCCTCGACCTCACCGCCCCTCACCTTTCCTCATTATTCGTGTTGCCATCATCACCAATGGCATGGCCCCGCCAGCCGATATCATGCGGCTGGCTTGCTGTCGTTTTTTTATTCGCTTCTTATATAGAGGGGGGGGGGGCGTACGCGAGCGAGGCTCGTGTATTTAGATTATGGTGGGCGCGCAAGGTGTGCAAGAGCCCAGGTGGTCAAAAACATCCCAGCGTCGCCCACTACGGCAGGTCTCATTGCCATATCGTGGTCTCGGGACGGAAAACTCTAGAATTTAAACAACATTTCATATTTTAGAGCTTTAATCGCCGGCATAGCAAGGAAAAGTTTGCTTCCGAAAGTTTGCAGCGTCGGAAAAGCGATGCACGCGGCATGATGGTGCAGATTTAGCGCCATCACTCACCGCACATAGCGCTGCTGCCGAAATAAAGAAAATGTAACAAAGCGCGACGGTATCGACGTATTTCTCTTTCCTGCGTCGTTTTTCAGTGTCACTTTCAGTGAACCTTCGGGTATGAAATTCTTGTTCGCTTAGCCCTTACAGGAGCTTATTTAACGAAATTTTCTTTTCTCGCCTAAATAATTTCGAGGACGGGCTTCTAATAACTATTATTTGGCCGCCTAACTTGAATAACTAGATAGTTAATTAACGTACCTTTGCTAATTACGTGCATAATGGCAAAAATTACTCTTCATGTAGAGGCTGCCAATGTGGACAATTGAATGCTAACAGTAAATTTGCCATGACTTATATTGGTTTAAAGAAATATTCGTGCTGTTGGAAAAAGAAACCGGTATAATCCACCAACGAGCTCAATGAACTTCAACGAAGCGAGAAGTAGTAAGCAAAAGGCAGGATAAGAAAGAGAAAGAAAAAGAAGCTGTGTATCTCTCCACTTCGCCACCACGAGGGAACGCCAACTCCACAAACGAAGACCACGTGAACTAAAGTAGTTACTATGCATAAATATATGTGCATACAAGATCGAAGGGCTTCGCGTCAGACCAGGTATAACATAACAAAGGTATAACGAAGGTATAACATAAAATTTAATAATTAATCCGTCAGCATGTTCCACTCCAGTGCGTTTATTCTCCTAATCAAGCCCCCTGGTATAACAGGTTACTTAATATGCTCTCAAATAAGAAGAGACGCCTTTTTTCGCAACGCTAAACGGAGGAAAAAGCCCGCACTAAAAGCTTGCATATAAAAACGCTGCCTCTAGATACTCAATTACTGCTAAAAATACTAAGTACACATTTTTCAGCGAAACCCTGCCATTACTACTAAAAACCAATCCAAAGCGCTTTTGGAGCGTAGTAAAATGCAAATTTGAAAATAAGATTGCATTAACACAGTCTGGTAGTCAGGTTTCCAGCTGCCTTTGCGCAGACGTCTTGAACAGCGCGTTTGTGCAATCATTTTTCGTCTCGCGCATCTAACAACGAACGTTCCGTCCTACAGGGCTGTAACTTTCCTCCTATGGACCCTATTGTATTTGATGCAACAGGAATTTAAAAAAATAATCGAAAATTTAAAAATTACTTCTTCCTGCAGTGTCGATGAAATCATCACCAAATTTTTAATTAGCACAGTTTAATATTCGTTTATCATATCGCAATATCTATTCTCGCAATCATATAACTCTGGCATGCTTCCGCTAGATTGGAAAACAGGAAAAATCAGTACCATACACAAATCAGGTGACATTCATAATCCTTTTAATTATAGACCAATTTCTCTTACCTCAGTACCTTGTAAAATTAAGGAACATGTAACCTGCACGCATCTCATTAAGTTCCTTGACGACAATAATTTCTTTACTCCTCACCAGCATGGGTTTAGAAAAAAACTCTTGCGAAACACAGCTTCTAACATTTACAAACGATTTACACTCTAACCTTGACGCAGGCTTCACGACGGACTGTATTTTTTTGGATTTCGCTAAGTCATTTGACAAGGTGTGTCATGCTCTACTCTTACACAAAGTAAGAATTTTAAACATGGACCCTACCCTACTTAATTGGATCTGTAGCTTTCTTACATCGCGCGTTCAGTTTGTTTCTGCTAATGAATCTAATTGCTCTTTAGCCACTGTCGGCTCAGGCGTCCCTCAAGGACCTGTCCTGGGCCCACTTTTGTTTCTTATATAGATTAATGACTTACCTGCCAATATTTCATCAAAGATATGTATATTTGCAGACGATTGTGTGATATACGGCAACATTTCCAATGAGTGTGATGTAACAGCTGTACAAACTGACTTAAATGAAATAACTGATTAGTGCAGCACGTGGAAAATGCAACTTAACATTAAGAAGTGCAAAACTATGAGGGTTTCTCGTACTAATTCTAGTTCTCCTAATTATTCTCTCACTAATATATCACTCGAATGTGTGACCTCGTATCGTTATTTAGGAGTGACCATAACTAAGAATTAGCCTTGGACATCGCATATTGATATTATAGTGTCCAAAGCTAACCGCACTTTAGGGTACCTGCGCCGGAATTTTTCTCGTGCACCATCATCATTAAAACAATTACTGTATACCACTACGTTCGCTCGAAACTTGAGTATGCTTCATCAATATTGTATCTCTGGCATTCAACACTAATACATACGCTGGAAGCTATACAAAACGGCTCAGCCCGTTTCATTTTACATAACTTGAATCGTACAGCAAGCGTAACACACATGAAATGTTTATTAAACCTGCGTCTCCTATCCGACCGCCGAAAACACTCACGCATCTCTCTTTTTCACAAAATCTATTATCATAACACCTTTTTACACACTCTTTGGATCAGGCCAGCACCTTTAATTTCTTCTCGCCGGGATCATAATCAGAAAGTTAGCATATCGCATTTAAATACTATCATGGGCGCGAATTCATTCTTACCAATGACTAGCAAAGACTGGAACAGCTTACCCCCTTCAATAACAGGTATAATGAATCCACTTACGTTTAGAAATGCACTTGAAAACGAACTTTTTTAATATACTTACCATTTGTCTTGCCTATGTGTATGTACCTTTCTCAATTGCAGTGTTTTCATCAGCATCATGTTCAAAAAGTTAACAATGCATTTCGTAAATCTACTGTACATAATATGTTTTTCGAACCTCTTTACCATTGTGTACATCACATTTGTATTGGTATCTTTTCTACCTCTGTTTGTTATCATCGGATGTCAACTCAAGATTTTGAATTATTACTGCTGTTATTTATTTTGTTTGAGTTACTTTTACCGATGTTTACTTTGCATTCTCTTAGCCCCTCCCCTCTATAATATACTATGTACCTTGAGGGTAAAATAAATTAAAGGAAATGAAATGAAATTTAAAAAAAGAAAACAGAAGACCAACCTTAGGGCAAATGTTTTTACTGACCTTTCGGCCGAAGGCCGGTCCTCCAGCCGAAACGTCAGCAAAAGTATGTGCCGTAAGGTTGGTATTTTTTTTCTCTTTAAATCTTTATATATACGATATTTTTTGCCACATCCTATATCATCGCCGCGGGCATGTGCCAGGCCGTAAGAACACCGCTAAAGTAGCGCGCGAGTAGAAAAACAGAGACGATGTCAACGTTGCATCGACTCACCCGAAGTTTAGGCCGCAAGCCGTTTCTCTTAGACTGTTACAGACTGGCTCATATCCGTGTCAGGCCGTTCTGCACGAAGTTTACCATGACGTATATCGCGACGACGCCTGCCCGTCCTGCGGGCAGACCTCCACTCTAGCCCACATTCTCTGGGAGCGCGGATCGAGATGCCCCAAGTTCAGCAAGGAAGTGTGGGACTCGCTTCTGCGCAGTCCCGCTCTAGACAAGCAAATCCTGGCTATCGGGCGTGCCCGCGACCGGGTCCCTGGGCTAGAGCTGCCGGTCCCGATTTGGGACTAGCCGGGTGCGCGACAAGTTCGCGTCCTCGCCGGACCTCCAATAAAGTTATTTCACTCACTCACTCACTGCTCTTATGACTTTGCTTTCCTTCGAGAGTGGCTCACACCCACTATGAGGGATTGGCCAAGAATCGGGTGATTTAAGACAAATTTATCCGAGCTTGAAAAGAATCACTACTGAAAAATTTCGAATGGCTAAAGAAATGAATTCAGATAAATTTTCAGAATTTAACAAGGAGATCGTCCTGATTCAATTATATGCCCCACAACAGCTGCATCAACATCCCTATGACGATGTCCCAGAGAAGAGGCTCCCAAAGATAGAATTGCACAAGTTAGCACATGGAATCGTTATAATAGTGTAGCAGATGATCCGTAGCGTTAGAAAAAAAGTGTCCGACGATTACGATAATACCGAATGCGAAATTTGCGCGCAGCTCGATACGTGTTCTTATTTCGCGATGTATTGAGGCGAATCATTTCATACCGACATCACCGCACCGACTGGCCGTTTCAGCGCCTTCGCAGGTAGAGGGGGGGGGGGGGGGTGCAGTTGCGAACGCTGGCCCCAGCTGTAGAATAAGGCGGCGACGAACGCCGAAGCCCAACCCAGAAATGGGCGCCTAAGAGGTGCCCTCTAAAAAAAACTCTTATCTAACGGTAATTGGTAGCGCACAGCTGCGAATGTTTACTCCAACCGATACCACTCGAATGCGTGCAAGGGTTTTGATGCGTATTCACGCAGCTATCGCGTCACTCCATCGCGTTGACGGCGAAACTGCAACATTTTCTTTAATATGTAGCCAATTACATAACCTACAGTCATTAGGCGTGCTTAACAGACACCTGCGGAGACCGATCAGACGAAAGTGACGCGACCGCTTAACGCATTGTCTTCTGAAAGAGGACGGAAACGGATCGCGTTGTGTTGCCGTTATGGGCACAGCTCGGTGATCCGCCAGCTCACCTGAACACGAGCGAGTTGTCCCGGCGCACGCCGAGGAAGGGCAGCGCGAACGTGGCCACCCAGGCGTCGGTGACGGTGCAGTCGAAGTACGGCGCCGTCCAGAGCCCGTCGCGGGCGGCCACCTGCAGTCCACTGGCCACGTCGAGCACGCTAGTGCCGTAGCGCCGCAGCAGCCACGCCGTGTAGTTCGCGCCCGCGAGGCGGGCGAACCACGCGCACTGGTCCACCGAGTCCGCCTCGTACGAGTAGTTGCGGTGGAAGGCGAGCCCCCCGGAGGGCGACGCGTACGCGAACACGCTCAGCACGGGCGCCTCGCGACCCCGGGGCACCACCAGCAGGCCGCTGCCCAGCACGCCGTCCTCGCTGAGCACGTTCATGCGCGCCAGCGTGTAGTAGAGGTCCTCGCCGTACACCAGCTCGGTGTCGTTCTGCAGCCGCGCCGAGAGGGAGGTGAGCAGGTTGGCCGTGCGCACGGCCACCTGCGCCTGGCGCTCCAGCAGCGGCGACGCGGCGGAGCGCGCGTTGGGCCGGACGCCCAGCGGGGCGAGCGAGACGCGGCTGCACGCGGTCCAGTGCTGGGACTCGTGCACGAGCTGCAGAGCGGCCGACACGTTCCGGCCTCGGCGCACCAGGCTGAGCACGGCGTCGGACCAGCGCGGGTGGTGCGGCGCGGAGGCGCTGGTGGTGGAGGAGGGCAGGGCGGCCTGGGGCCAGGCCGCCAGCTGGCCCGCCAGCAGGAGCCAGGCGCAGAGCAGGCGGCGGCGGCCCATGGAACGCTCCTCAGGGCCCCGACGGCATCGCCCGCCGCGCTGGCCCGCTGCCCTGCACGTAGGACGAAGGAGGCTCGTTCAGTCGCCGAACACACACACACGAACACGCACAGCGGGGCAATGGGGAACGAAGATGCGCGAAGCTGCTCGAGCGGCTCAACCAATCCTGTGAGCTCTGACTATGCTGTTTTGCTTATCTTTTGACGCTGGCGGGTGCAGGAGAAAGACAAGGGGTTTAGCGAGTGTAAAACCGGCTGGGTACTCTGTACTGGGGAAAAGGGTTTTTGGAATTAAACGTGTCAGAGTGTAGACGATAGTGAGCAATGATGTACCCCTTTTACGTGCCAATTAAGTACATCAGGAGCAGAGGTGATGTGAAAATGGTGACAGCTGCGTTGTTTATATTAGTCGTCTGTTCAATGGTATACATGGTGAGTCCGGATGTCATTGTCTTGCCCTACAGAAAAGCAGTCGCTTATTAGGGTATATTTCTTATGCAAGAAAAGTTGCATGAACGAGGAGACGTGTCCACTGTTTATTTATTTATTTATTTATTTATTTATTTACTTACTTACTTGAATACATTCAATGCCCGAAGGCGTTACAGAACAGAAGGGAGTCGGTAACATAAGCATATACAAGAACAAAACACAACAATGCGGCTGCTAAAAACAGAAGTAATCTTCAACAGCAGCCTTAATTAAATTCAAGTACATCAGTCATTTCGGTGAGAGGGGCGGGTAGGTGGTTCCATTCCTTGCAAGTATTGATAACAAAAGAGTTATGAAAGAGGTCCGTGAAGGAGAATGGCACGTTTACGTTATGTTGGGGATCAGCTCTGGGTGACATATAAAATGTTTCTGAAATAATATCCTTTTTTAATTGTGAATTATAATAGATCTTATGAGAGGAATTTACCCTACCGCAGTCCCGATAGACCGGATCACTGTTATACAGTGATAGCAGCTCTTCTTTAATATTATTTCGAAAATGTGCGTGCTTGATAAATGTCGTTCTTTGCTGCTCTTCGTTTAGCGAGAATATCTGCGCCGCCCTGTATGTAAAAAGTTCTGATCAATTTGGCAACACCGCACATGTGGCGGTGCGGGGCAGTCTTTTAAAGGTGCGCTTTCACTCATTAATTGAGAAAGCTGTAGCCATCAAAGTGCTGCAGTTAGCTTCTAGACTCAGTAAAGTAAACGGTTATTCGTCTCACAGTAGTGCACTGTGCCCGATCGATGAAATGGCTCTAGGATGCCCTGGTTACAGGTTTCCCGGTGGCTCGCACCAGAGTCTGCAACACACTACTCCGCTGCACTTTCGCAACTCAGTTACTTGTCAGGCGATATTGCTTTGTAGTGCAGCACTGGGAAAATCATTTCGACGTCGAGTACCTTCCGCGCGATGCTTCGTTAGTTAGCGTTATGTAGTGCTTTTTTCCCCGGAAATGAAATCACTCGCGGCACACACGCCCACACAAGCGCGTTCGCTATTCTTGTTGATCTTGTCCGTAGTCCACTGGAGTTAAGGCTGTTCGCTTGGTAATTAAGGCGTTGGGCAGTAGCGAAGTGGGAATTCTTAGGTTTGCGATGGGACTAAGCGGTGTACAAGATTCAACTGCCTCTGTTGTACTGGGTATTCGGTTTGTCATCGCTTCATAAAGTGGCGCTCTCTTCTCGATTCGCCCGCTTAGGGAGTTTCAAGTAGTTACATACTGATCTGTAAGTAAGGCTTATAGTCTCCTTTTCCGTATCGGAACAATCGCGCAGGCAATCTCTTAATTTTGTAGATAGTCCTTTACTGCGCCTTAAGTTACGTCCGCTTCACGTTCCGAAAATCGTGTCCGATAGCCGCTATACTATTTAGGCAGGTGTGCATTGTAACTGCGTGTGCCTCGTCGCTTGCTTTGTAATTTTGGCACTGTGTGTTCGAGACAACACCGAAACCTTGCTTGCCGCTTGTAACAGAGACCAGAGAGGTGCAAGCTCGGAAAACAATATAAGTATCAGATATTTCTTTCAGTTGACTACTTGAACAAGCTATACAGGGGGCCTCCAAGGGTCCAAGAAAACGAGCGTGCAAGGGAACTGGCCAATGAAGCGGCTTAACCAGAGGCTGATATGACCGAGTCACCTCTGCTTCAACCTATGGCAAATAAGACCAGAAAAGACATGCTAGCGTAGGAAGGTGGGCTGATGCTTACGCTCTTACAAAATATTTAAGAAAACATTGCTACATTTGTGTGGCTTGCGAAAGAGACCAGCCTGGTTGCTGAAATTTTAAAATAAACTAAAACTTACAGCGAATGATGAGCGTGCGCAATATTTCGTGGTGGCGGCGGTCGAACGACATGCGTGATTGTGCTCTGGATTTATCGCGCAGACAGGAGTTGGGGGGGGGGGCGCTCTCTCACAATAAGTATACTTATGCAGAACCCCCGCTCTTCATAGACCGTCGCGGAAATATAGAAAATACCTAGGTTGCGTGTCCTTTAAGAAACGGGGATAGCTGGCATTTTGCTAAAAAAAAAATCACGCAGGACACATCATTATGGGAATCTAAGTCTATGTTATAGTGGTAGTATATGAATGTTAGCGGCGCGCGATGACACGATGTTATCCATTTGCGCGCTTATTGTGCTCAGCACTAATGTGAAGAGATTTCTTGACGTTTCGTTGTGGGAATTTGCTGTCGGTTTGGATGCGACTACACCGACTTCATAAAAAAAAACCGTTCTCCTTTGTGTTGCTCAACTAATTTTACGGCATGGATTTTGATCCTATGACTTCACTGTAATCGAGAGACGTATGTGCACTGACGAAGAATTTCGGCGTTTAGGAAAAAAATTATTTCAGCAAACGACGATACGAACACTGAATTACGTGTGTGTTTAGCAAAAGTTTATTTCAACAAAGGATGATACGAACACTGAGTCGCAATAATGGCACACTTCCACCAAGACGAGAAAGTACGAAGCGTTGTATACACAGCATGTTTTCAAAGAAGTAGCAAAGTCCGCACTCACTATCATCATCATCATCATCATCATCATCATCATCATCATCATCATCATCATCATCATCATCATCATCATCATCATCATCATCCTGTTTACGTCCACTGCAGGGCAAAGGCCTCTCCCATACTTCTTCAACTACCCCGGTCATGTACTAATTATGGCCATGTCGTCCCTGCAAATTTCTTAATCTCATCCGCCCACCAAACTTTCTGCCGCCTCCTGCTACGCTTCCCTTCCCTTGGAATCCAGTCCGTAACCCTTAATGACCATCGGTTATCTTCCCTCCTCATTACATGTCCTGCCCATGCCCATTTCTTTTTCTTGATTTCAACTCAGATGTAATTAACTCGCGTTTGTTCCCTCACCCAATCTGCTCTTTTCTTATCCCTTAACGTTACACCCATCATCTTTCTTTCCATAGCTCGTTGCGTTGTCAACTTAAGTAGAACCCTTTTCGTAAGCCTCCACGTTTCTGCCCCGTACGTAAGTACTGGTAAGACTCACGTACGACTCACTAACATATAGCCATATAAACCCACGGAAACGCAAAATTCAGGCGCGTTTATATTGCGACGTTAACGGCGCGCAGGCGGGCGTCGATCGACGCTGGGCGCGTAGGCCGCGTCCGGCTACGTTGACTGCGCCAGTGGGTCTAACCATAGGCCTTACTAACAAAGCTGTTGTTCACGCCAACGTGACGTGACGTGTGTGCGTGGCTACGCTGTATACGTCGGACTAAACGCTTTTTAACACTTTACCCTGCTGTCACCAACTGATACTAACTCAAGCTTGTACCAACTCCAGCGCTGCATGACAGCGCAACCAGCCGCCGTGGTTGCTCAGGGAACTCTTTGCTATAGACATAATACATGTATTCATTTCTTGCTTTTACACCGTCATAAAACGGCAAGCATTTGGCTAATTCGTCTGCCAAGAAAGCCTTTTAACGCATCACCATAGCGCAGCGTACAAAGTGGTTCAAAATATAAGTTCAAAATAGAATGTTCTCCAAGTTGTGCAAGGGCGCGGACGCAAGACGAGACCGTGGCGGTGTTAACATGCTCGCAAATTGCCAACACTATTAAAAGAGTGTAGGCACCAATTTTGGAAGGTAAATTGACTAAAGGGTATGCTTTTTGTGCTTACGAGGAATGCTTTCACGAAGTACGACGATGGACCCCGATGCCTGACAGCATGCGGCTAAATGGTAATTTACTTCAATTTGAAGTCTAGAAATGAAACGTGGCTCCCTTCTCCGCACTCGCCGCGACAGCCATGCTGAAAGCGTCATTCTCGAGAACGAAACAGTGTAACGTTAAAGACGCTGATAGCGACATCATTTTCATGACTTCGCGTGCGCTTGCTAAAAGACGGCCGGGAGACGCAAGTGCGAGCTTTGGCATCGAAAAACATGAGCGCACTTGTGACATCCGGAAGACGACGAATGAGTTCGCTTGATAGTTCACGATAACTTCGGGACGTCGGGTACTCCTGATTTACGTCACTCAGAGGTTATCCACCTCTGCTGGTGGAAATCTTGAAATCTGGAACGCTGTGATGGATAGTGAGTGATAATAAATTACCGGGGACACGATCGTGCCTGTGCCATCTGTTATTATGGTCCCCTAATTGCAGCGTTTATACCCAAGAAAGACAGAGAAAGAAATCGTCACCCTAGGATTTGGTGCCTGCGTTTAAGCGTTCGCATTTTGTCCACGTCAACCATTTTTGTCCGAGTCAACGTAGTTTTTGTCGTCTAAATAATGTAGTCTAAAAATGTGCGAGTGGGTATCTGCCACTGGGTGTGTGCCAATGCATGTCTGTCGCTTTTCAATGAACCTCCTTGGTTCATGGGCCATCAACCTGGGTCGTGGGTATCCCAACGAGACAAAACAACACGAACGTAATAGCATCACGTAATGTCTCGCATGACGGGCGCGTAAACTTGAGTTGAATCTGCTTTAATTTTTGTTGGCTCATCCCAAGCATTTCTCCCTGTTTATTCAATATAGCCATGGTTGACCTAAGCAGAAAGCTTCTCGAGATTGAAGGCATCAAACACACTATGTATGCTGACGATATAACTATATGGTGCACAGGAGGCAATGACGGTCAGGTTGAGGTAGCCTTACAGGAGGCAATAGACACTGTTGAAACCTATCTCGAACCCACCGGTTTAAGATGCTCCCCCTTGAAGTCGGAACTTTTGCTGCATAGTCCCAAGAAACGCGGTCCAAGGCCCAAGGGATGGACATCGTTAGAAGACAGAGAAATTAGCTTATATACAAGAGACGGTTGCCGTATACCCAGAGTCGATTCAATCAACGTCTTGGGCATGATCGTTGAGTCAGGGGGTACAAATGGCAAGCCTATACGAAAGCTAATTGCTAAAACTGAAAGTGCTGTTCGTTTAGTTCGGAGGGCATCAAATCGGCATCATGGACTCAAGGAGGATAGCCTCATTCGACTAATGCATGCCTTCGTTCTGTGCCACCTTAGATACGTGGCAGCCATGCATCGATGGAAACGGGCAGAGCGGGATAAATTGAATGCACAGCTTAGGAAGATTACCAAGCGGGTTCTCGGGTTACCCGTATACACTTGTACAGAGCGCTTAATGCAGCTTGGCATTCATAACACTCTTGAAGAGATTGCAGAGGCCCAAGAGCGCGCACAGCTAACTCGCCTCACAACAACGAAGGCAGGGAGATTCATCTTGCAGGAACTCGGATATCACCCTGATAGAGTAGCGGAGGAGTTCTCTGACGTTCCTCCGTCGATTCGTGAGAACACTACGGTCGCGCCAATACCTAGGAATATGCACGCCGATCATAATGGCGGTAGAAGGAGGGCAAGGGCGGCCAACCTCCTTAGGCAAATACAGAGTGATCAGCGACAGGTCAGCTTTGTGGATGCCGCTTCTTGTAAGGGACGTCGGGCGTTCACCATCGTCACTGTTGATGGTCGCCAAGGAATCACCAATGCTGCCTCGGTTCGGACGAGGGACTCCGAAATAGCTGAAGAAATGGCTATTGCACTAGCCCTGCTGGATAGCTCACAGGATGTCGTCTATAGTGATTCAAAATCTGCAGTCAGAGCATTTGAAAAGGCACCGTTTCCAAACAGGCCCTCAGACTTATTGGGGCAAGGCAATCACGCACCACTTCATTTACAGGTTTCCGGCACATCAGGGTCAGATAAAGGGTGCTCCTCCAAACCTAAGCGAGTCGGCTCACGGGGCTGCGCGTGAACTTGCCCACCGCGCTACCCTCGACCAATCGGAAGCCGACTCCCCAGAGAACAGGGACACGCCCTCCACCTACAACGAGATTACTAAACACTACTATCTCAGCCGTAGAACCTACTTTGTTGCTCACCCGCACCTCAATAGAGCTCAAGCATTAACGCTCCGTCTACTACAAACGAATACCTAACCGAATCCGTCGCTCTTACATAAAATCTATCCGGATACTTACACCAACGCTACCTGCCACGATTGTGGAGATATATCCACGTTAGACCATATGCTCTGGCGGTCTGCCCGGTCACGCTCTATCATCGCTAACAGCTCGGCCAGATGGGAGGCGGTTCTCCGCAGCCCTCTTCTCGCTGACCAACTCTGGGCTGCCCAGCAGGCCCACGATGCGGCCGAGAGGCTCGGCCTTCCGGTTCCCACGTGGGAGCGGCCCGCTTCGTGAAGACTCACGATCTGCAGGACTTCTTTAAAGTTTCACCATACCATACTATACCATACGATACCATCCCCCCATACCATTTCTAACGGTTAAGGACACGATCACTTTTTACAGCGAAGGTGTATATGGCTAGCCGATTCGTCCGTCCGTCCGTCGTCTGTACGCCAAAGACGCCTCCGGCGCAACCCCATGCGCATGCACGCAAAAAAAAAAAAACAGAAAAAAGCGCCCGATTGGCTGTGCAAATTGTGACATCGTTGCTCGCCGTCGCAGCCGAGCGCGCTCGCAGGAGCTTCTTTCCAGCTCCAAAACGAGTAAGCCACGCGTCATGCGTGCTTCTCAGGAGCTGGCAGCTTTCGATCAGCAACGCCGCGAACAGAACCGGGAACGAGCTCGTCTACTCAGTGCCGATGCTACAGCCCGAGCACAAGAACAGGCTCGTGCAGCCGAGCGCAAGCAGCAACTGCGTACAGAGTATCTGGCATTCTATCAAGCCGTCGTTGACTGAACCATCGGGATTAAACCAGTGATAAACACCGGGGCCGCGTGTTTCATTTTCGCTGGTTAACCGTCTGTACGGAGTGCTTGGGCGGCGATTCTTTTTATTCAAAAAGCTGGACTGCTAATAATTAGTAACGAATGATACAAAAAATCGGTATGGTTGTATACCACGAAGTTAAATCTAACCCAACTGAATTTTTCAAGAAGTTTCTCGATGAAGATCACAGCCGCAATTTACGACACATCATCTACAAGAAAGTTGCGCTTCGTACTAACTACGCCGCACAAAAATCAACATACCAAATTCCTGACTTCCTTAACGAACACCCCACCGCAATGACATAAATTGAAGAAAGCTCTTCCATTCATATATTTAAAAAGAAGATGCACGGCTACCTTTTAAAAATCCAAGGCTAACTTTACACCACTTTCAATTCCTTGTTTTATCTTATGTAACTTGCAGATACTACACTTATCTGTTTTTTTTCATTGTTCCTAGCTGTTGCTGTGTATAATATTTCTGTGTTTTTTTCATGTGTAAGTCATCTCAATATACAGTTTTTATGCCTAATGGCGTGATTTCCTTGAAAATTACAATGTGTTTTCTTTTCCTACCTATGTTCATATTTAGGTATACGACTGGTTATTCATAGGTGTAAAAGTATGTCATCGGCGCTCTGTGAGGTTTTCTGTGCCTTTACGCCGATCCCCTAGGTAACTATGTATATTGGTTGTCTGAAATAAATAAGTTTCACGTTTATGTTTAACGAAACGGGACGGGGACAAATTATCATCATCATCATAAAAAAAAAAAAAGCTTGTACGTTGCGCGTAGTCGTCTACTTGCAGATACGACAATAGGCCCTCGAAAGTATCGAGCGGGAGTGGAGAGTGCAAAGGCTGTGCAGAGACTACTGAGCTATGCGTTGTGTACCGAAGCGGCGAGGCAGGAGACGAAGCGACGGGCCGACGAGATACGGGTAGCCGTGGAACGCGAGCAAGGCGAGAGTCAACGCGCGGTCGAACAGCGGTACGCCAAGCGAACGGCTGCTGAACAAGCCGCCGAGACCAAGCGGCGCCGACTGGAGAGCCGGTATTTACGGGACGCGGCCTCGTACTCTCAAAAGCATATTGTCGAAGCCGAATATAGTGCGGCGTATCGCGTTTGCAATCGTACGTCGCCAAGGAGCCGCGGCCCGCCAACGTGGTGGTCCTCGAGCGAGCTTTTCCCGCGGGAACGTGAATTCGTTCAGGTTAAGCGCCACATGCGGGGGAGGAATGCTTCGCGTTCACTTGGATAACCATCTAGGACGGTTTCTGTCATAACTAATAAAATATCGTCTTAGACGTGTGCTTAGACAAAGTTTACCACTGCATTGACAACTGAAATACAAAGTACAATGCACTGTGCACGACCTCAAAGACGCAAGTCTGCTTCTTTGTCACGCCACAGAGAGGACGACCGTCAGGAGAACGCGAAAAACAATATTGTGCCGTCATAACAGTGGGGCTGACATCTCGTGCAGAGGTATGGACGGCGTGCGAGGAGGACCCGGAAAGGCGCGTTTTACCTCCAGTGGGGCAAAAATGCTTAAACGCAGCGGTGCAGATTCCCGCGAGTTTTCGCTAGCAGAGCTCGTTTGCTGCCGTAGCTCCCTCGATAGCTTCAATGTCTACTCCCGTATTTATTCTGCCTGAAGGAGCCTAAGTGACGACAGTGCACATTATAGCGTTCGAACGACGACCAATCCCGAGCATTGGTCATGTAAATATTCGTTCGTTCGTTCGTTCGTATGTATGGGGTTTGTATGCTCCGTTTCATACATCAGGTGCAACACTGTGGAGGCTACATGTACTTATTGCAGTGGCTGCGTTCGCATTTAGAAATAGTTCGGTGTTTTTTGACCCTATATTGGTGAAAAATTTCTTTACATATGCTCAGTTCTGAATAAAAAAAAGAGAATTTACCCATAGAAACAATCCATGTACTTATACGGCTGCTAACACGTTGTTTTAAATCAATTCGCTTTTCCTTATTTTTTAATTTCAGTCCGTCGCGGCAGCTTCACGTGCATGCTCGCGCGAGCAAACGCCGCGGGCACGCTGCGAAGCATCGACGGAAACGCGTGGAGTAATAAATTTAGGTGATCTTACTTCTTGCGTAGGTTTCACAGCGTTGGACTTGATATATGAAACGGAGTATATATTTCGTTCCACGTTCCATACATAGCAGTTAACGTTGTGGAAGCTACGCAAGAAGTTGGGTCAAGTTCCGGGTGGTCCCTGTGTCACCGCCCGCTGTGCGCGCTGATGCCCGTCTTGCAGGACCTTTACCCTCGTATTCAAGAGCTCAACTAAAGTTGAAGCACATGCTTGACTTAATTTAAATGACGCCTGTTGTGAACGCGTCGGAGGAAACGCAACGAGCGTCCTCGGCACGATCCCGCCAGGCGTCCCTCAGACGAAGTCAAGCATGGGCTTCATTCAACTTAAGTTGCGTTCTTGAATACGGCGGTTAATAAAGTTTATCCAATCCAATTCAGTTCGCGCGTTCCGTCTACGCTTCTCTGGGCGTTCTGCGCATGCGTCGCTGCTCGCCAACAGCGGTCGCTCGCGGGAGCATGCACGTGAGGCTCCTCGCGACAGGTTGCAAATAAAGAAACCCGAAAAGAAGAACAAAAACAACAATGATCTAAAAAAATGCATTAGCAGCCGTATACCCCAGTGTGTTGATTTCTGAGGATTATAACTTGTTTCATTCAGTATTGAGCCTATGCAAACAACAGTTGCGCGCAAGTGCGGTCAAAAACATCCAAGTGCGAGCGAAGCCACTTCGAGAAGCCTCTCTAGTCTCCACAGCGTTGTCTACTATGTATGGAACGCAGTATAGGTCACGTGAAGGGTTACATTGCAATGAAGCCTTTTAGCGCAGTCATTCGCTCGGTGCTGCTGAACCTCCACCTTTCTTTTACGGTTCTTAATAATAATAATAATAATAATAATAATAATAATAATAATAATAATAATAATAATAATAATAATAATAATAATAATAATAATAATAATAATATTAATATTATTCGATATGATAATATATATAGAGTTGAAGAGAGGAAAGGGCAAGCAAGAAACCAGAAAGGGCACAACGCCTGCCTATGCTCTTCAGAAAAGTGGGGACATAAATACAGAAATAGACACGCAAGCAAATGAAACGCAGGCGCGGAATCTCATAACATCACTTTGTTTCACATTATGATAGTTACCGGATTTCCGTGTAACCAGTCTGAGAAAAATTTGTGCCCACGTGTAAAAAGAAAAATAACCGCTTCGCGACAGTGACAGTATATAGAGGTGCTGCTCTGGCGGTTCGCGCGGACACAAGGACCAGATTTTCCTCACGTTCTCGTTCCACGATACTGCCCGCCCGAGGGTTCGCTTTATTCGCTTCGTGTTGGCAGGGGCGCCCCGTGCAAGTGGCGGCTGCGATAAACGGGGAACGGACGACGACGTCGCGCCAGACAAGTCGGTCGCAAGGAGTGACGAAGTGCACTGTGCGTGCGGACACCGTCGCGTGGTGGTCGCGGAAGGGGCGAAAAGGGGGGGGGGGGGGAGGGCGCTCTACCGTGGGTCTCCTCTCGTCTAATGAGTGTCGCAAGACTGATTGCCGAAACTGCCGCCGCGGCCGTGCTCGATTCGCTGTGGCGCGGAATGACGGAGAACCGATAACCGCCCTTGCGCACGTGCGGGGCAAGAAAGAAGCTGCACCGGGCACGAACGACGGGCAAAAGGGTACGAATATACAGGGAAAAGAAACGAATACCTAACCCCGACTCACGGTATATAATAAAATGCAGTTATGCCGTTAGGGGCGCGGGAAGAAAAATGATTTATGGCAGACGCTCAGTTCCTTATAAAGTTCCTCGCACTCCGAATACCGCTTTATTTTTTTTTCCTGCATGCTTGCCATTTGGTTATTACGTTGCGCCTTGTTTGTGCTAACTTCCGGGGTCCAATATGATTCCACGGGTGGTGCCTTAATATGCTAATCCCTGGTCTTCCAGGTCGCATGAAAGGGCGCTTGTATATATACCTTCCTTGATAAATGTTTGTGAATCTTTGACGCAGTGTCTGACTTTGACGTGTTTTTCGACCTTTTCAGTGAAAGTAAACTTGTGTTTGAAGGAAAAGGAAGACGAAAAATATATCTTTAGGTCTAAAATAGTTTTGCGCGGACGTGATCTCAAGGATTGTGACGTTACAACAATATTTGGCTACATAACTCACACCTTTTCAATAATTTGCCTTGATACGGTTAACGGCATTTATTGGGCTATTCTCAATAGCCTTAATTTATGAATCAGAGAAAGTGGAAAGACAGGGAGGTTAACTAAGGATCTGCCCGCGGTCGACTACATTCGCGGTTGGGGAAGGGTGAAATGGGGTCTATTCAGAGCACGCAGTGCATTCATATACCAGCGTCTTGCAATCAGTATTTCGGGGAAATGCGTGTATAAAAGCGAGAACTTCTTGTGTCGCTCGTACCTGTTCTTCTGTCTTCAGACTTGTTACTTCCGACCTCGACAGTGCACCGCCGGGTGTAAGTGGGCTGGTGCCCACTGTGCACAGGGCCGCAAGCATCATCCGAAGTTGGAAGGAATGCAGCTGCCCTGTAGGTATACCACTCTCACCAGTAATAGCAATTATAGTCGCAGCCTTTGGAGGAAATAATTAAGTGTGTGAGCCATCTATTTTAGATATATACCTATATGACTGCTTCGTCACGTTATTTTTCTCATTTGTACTTATCGCCGTTTTTTTTTTCCTTTCTTTCCGTTTAGAATCATGGTAAATTATATAGATTTCTAGATGTGCTAATTCCGCAATGAAAAAGCGTCCGTTCTTACCGCGTAAACTCGTCGCATTGGTTTATTTACCTTAAGTTCTTTCGCGTGGAGTGCATGATGTACCGATAAAAAATATAACACTGTGTATGTTAGTTTAACTTTTTCCTCTGGACGAACAATCACCGAGCAAAATTGCTATAACATCGTGAACTGGCCGTACACTCGATGAACAGTTTCGTAAAACGTTTCCTTGTGTAACGCACTGAATTCCACATTGCAAGAAAACAGTGCTACGTGTTTCCAGGAATGGCGTACTGCATTGGTTGCCTTTACCTGAGCAGAAAAGACCCGCAAGTCAGTCTTTTTTTCTTCAGATGAAAGCTCCCTACACGCGTTTGCATACGGCTACCTGAGAGCACTGCATGCTGATGACCCCCTTCTCCTGCTGTGAAATAGTACGGGTGCCTACCCTGAGCTAGACAATTGCGGTGTCCACGACAAGGAATGTTCAACTTGAACCAACCCTAGCACTCAACACTTCCTTTATGGTGAAAGAACAGCACAAAGATTAAGATATGGACACAAGAAGAGACTGGGAACGAGCCTTAGTCAGCTCGAACCATTTTACTCGCCGCAAACCTCGACGTCAAAGAAGCAGTCCGAGCCGCCTACTCCGAGGTGAACGCTATTTGCCGCGCAAGCACTGCTTTTAACACCACGTCGCAAATCGCCTCCCCACGGTGGTCGATTTTCGCGTCCCCGCCGACTCCCTGAGCGAGAATGTGTCCTGGGGGTCAAAGGAGAGTTTTTCAAGACACAAGGTCGGCTGCTGCCGTTTTGCGCGACATCTTGAGGTACGTGCGAAGAAAGCAAGAGCACGTCTAAAGCCGCCCCTTTTCTTCACTGCGAACATAAAGCATGAGCTGAAAAATGGGCCCAGCTTGTTCGCTCCTTCACCCGCCGTGGTTGCTTAGTGGCTATGGTGTTGGGCTGCTAAGCACGAGGTCGCGGGATCGAATCAAGGCCACGGCGGCCGCATTGTGATGGGGGCGAAATCACCCGTGTACTTAGATTTAGGTGCACGTTAAAGAACTCCATGTGGTCCAAATTTCCGGAGTCCCCCACTACGGCGTGCCTCATAATCAGAAAGTGGTTTTGGCACGTCTTCATATAATCCTATAACCCTATGTAACCCTATATATGTTATATAATCTATTTTTTAAAATATTGTTCGCTTATTCGTTTGTCGCGCGCTGTTTAAGGCACGCCTGTTAAAAAAATAAAAACACTTCAAGGAGGACAACCTACTCAGGGTCTTCCAAGCTTTCTTCATCAGTCACATTACTTACACGGCACCGTACCTCAAATGGAGCAAAATTGAAAAGAACAACCTCGACACGCTCATCAGGTCCGGCGTCAAAAGAATAGTCGGTATTCCACAATCCGCTAGCACAGTAAAACTACTTGAACTCGGAATTCACAATACCACAGACGAATTAATTGAAGCACAGTTTATTGCACAGATCTCCAGGCTTTCGTCAACTAAGCCGGGAATCAAAATTCTTGATGAAGCTGGTCAACTCCCTATACAGGCACCGCTCGACAGACACTCCCTGTCTAAATTAGCCCGTGAAGGTATAAAGGTTGAGCCCGTACCGAAGAACATCCACCCAATATATAACGAAGGTCGCAGAAGACCGCGGGCTAGAGCCATCCTTCGACGAATCGATCCTTACGGGGCAGATGCATTCTTCGTCGACGCCGCCAAATACGGCAGCGAAGATAGGCTTGCAATCACGGTCGTTGACGCGCTCGGAACACTTATCAGCTCCGCATCAATCTACGCTAAACACGCGAACGAGGCGGAGCAAACCGCGATAGCCTTTTCTCTTCAAGCCGCAAAAGGCCTGGCGACCATTTTCTCCGACTCGCGCACGGCGGTTAGGGCTTTCTCATCCGCTCTAGTTTGTAAACACGCAGCCGACATCGTCAACAGATCCTTTCGTACTACTACGCGAGAAGACACTGGAGGTTATACCATAGCGTGTTTCCCGGCGCACGTGAACGATGTAACTAACCAAGCGGGTTGCAACCCTAACGAGCGGGCCAACTGCCTGGCGCGTGAATTCACGAACCGCGCCCGAGCTAATGGTCAGCCAATTACAGCTAACAAGGTGGCGAATTTTACTACACAGCGAAATCGAATGTGTGCAATATAACAACGCTGCACAGCGTCACCTTGCTCATTCGGAAAAGATATTTCGTTTTGCCCACACCGACTACCTTTCCCTTTAATGCATAAAGCCAGAGGTGCCTGTAGAAACCAGGCGCGCTCTTCGAGAAGTAATAACGTTCGGTGCTGCACATCGAATGCGGCCGCCTGAGTGGTGGTAGATGGAATACGGCCCGGGCCACGAAACTCGACACTGCAAATTGAGCTCCAGCTTGGATTCGCCAACATCCAATAAGAACCATATTTGCCTGTTCATTTTCCCCCGGAACCAAGTGCTTCCGCATTCACCGCCCGAATGACGGTAAGCGCAATACGGTCCCTGTCAGTTTTCGCCACTCTAAATTGAACTCCGACTCTGCTTCGCCTACATCCAATGATAAACAATTCTTTCATTTTTCGGGATCCAAGTGCTTCCACATTCCGCATGCAGCAATCGGTGCTCCGAAAGACATGGGGATCGACATTCGGGAGATTGGCATCCATGATCCTATATGTATGATCGTGTCAGTCTTTCACTCAATCATTGCAAACAAGAAGAGGAAAGGGCAGCGGTCATTCAGAAAGGGCAGCAGGCATTCAGAAAGGGCATTCTGACGAGCCTCAGAAATATATGTTACGAAAGCGGATGTGCGAAATTACTTTTTTTTTCGCGGCAATCTCGTCTGTGTGAAATTTGTTGTGTATGCAGTAGCGTTGACGGTGCGGCAGAAGATATGTCGGCCAGACAGGGCGCTGTCTTCAGCCGTGGATATAGTTAAGCGTTTCCAGCGTGGCGGACAGTGGCTGATGAAGTCGAATACGTCACGCCACCAAAGCTATGATCGCCGAAAATTTGGCCCTAGTATGGTTCGACGCATTGAAAGTGGCCTGCAGCAACGCGGCGGTCAGCACTTGCCGCAGCTCCTGGTGATACCTCCAAAGTAGGTGAGGTCCGCCTATAATGATATTGCATTAAAACGAACGAAAAGGGTCGTCTTTTGTGTCTCTCTCCTTCCCTTCTTCTTGCGCTCCCTTCAATCATGCTTGCATAACATACTAGTCCAGGGACCGCATTTTACAGCCAAAGCTCTATAGGACTAACCTTTCATAGTTTTTTCGACGTCCGGCTGCAGAAACGGACTCAGCAATATCTAAGAAACCCGTACGGGTGCAGCGCGGCAGCGCAGACATGAAAATGCGGAACAGATTAGAACGCTCGCCGTGAACATTAGCGTCACGTCAAGGTGATCGCAATATATAAGCAGGTAAGGTATCGACGCTAAAACCAGCTGCGTTATCGATGGGGCGGACACCTATAGTTCGTACACCCGAAGAACAACATGCGTACGAGGAGCGCCGGAGGGAACAGCTAGCAACGAGAATGTGAACAGCGCAGGCGCGAAACGACCACCGACGAAGAATGTTCCAGCGATGTTGAATGAAAACGAAAATCGAGCCCGCGGGCACCTCCAAATGAGGAACGATGCCAGACTCGCAATGCAATAAATAACGACCATTCCACTCTGTGAAGATGGAACGGCAGCGAAAGTACTTTGCTTATCGTTTGGGAGCTTTGACTGTCGTCAGCTTTCGCTGCCACTCCATCTTCACAGAATGGAATCGTTGTCACTTTTTGTAACATTTCTTTTCATTTTCTATTAGTGTTGCCTTTCCTGATTAACCCAAGCGGCGCCGCCGCTTGGGCTAATGACATCGCTAGTAGACTAATAAAATCGCTAGTTGGCTTGGACCAACTAGCGACTCCGTGTTCGGAATTCGGAATGAGGCGCCTGATGATACACCGCGTCGGCTGACTCTGTGTTGCTTACATTATTTGCAAATGAATGAATGAATGAATGAATGAATGAATGAATGAATGAATGAATGAATGAATGAATGAATGAATCCACATGAGTAAATCGGACCGCGCGAGACAACGAATTGATTCCGACGAGCTAAGTCCTCTGTCTGAATGAGTCTTTTGTGTGCACTCGCACAGACCGCTGCTGATGCCGTCGAATCTATAGGTCCTATCTATATATGCACTCCAGGGGCGGAGACAGACAAGAAGTGGGCCGCCTACGCCGACAGCGTTTCCTGCGTTGCGGGCGCCAATCGCGTTCCACGACACGGGAAATCGGTTCGCTTCGCTCACATCATCGACGCTGCTGAAAATTTAAGCAGCTTGCCGAGTCAAATGGCGTCGGTTTGGGAAAGACGCAAACCGGGCGGCAACGGCCGCGGCTGCGACAGCCAGAACCGAGAGGGCGGCGGATGTGAATCGATTTCCCGAGCTGAGCACCGAGGGGGCTTGTGAGTACGAACAGCGCAAGCACGAATGAGTGAAGGAGACGGAGATGCTAAGCGGCGTGACGCAGCGGTGCGCAGTTAGGCTTCTGCGCGCAGAGTGGAGGCGGGGGGGGGGGGGGGAAGGGGCAAGAAAATTGTGCATATCCTACGCACTGCGGGAACTGACGTAATGCGAAGTATTTTGAAGGCAGCTGGTTATGTAGCATTGTTCGAAATTCCGCAATGCGTTACGTGAGTGACTGATGTGTTTTTGTAAATCCAGTATTTATGTGCGTGAGGTGGACATAGCGAGCAAGAATTAACGAGAATGTGTGTGCATGACGACAACAGCAAGACGACGACGACGACGGTGACGACGGTTGCATGATTTCTACGAACGATCGAATTGATGTAAACTAGCGGCATGGAGCTGCATGGAGCTAGCGGCATGGGGCTAGCGGCAAACAGCCTTAGCTGCACATTTGCTGAATACTGCTCTGCTATTGTGAACTGTTGTTCAGTATGGCTTGTGCTGAGTTTCCTCTATTTGCCGCTTACATATTCCTGTCTCGTTCTCTACGTGGCAAAGGGCGAAATTCAGCATCGATGAAACGAACAGCAGTCGTTCTGACCATTCGGTCTCGATACGTATGATTCTCGACGGTGCTGCGTCAAGGGTGACAACCGTGCTTTCTTATAGCCTCAATTGTGGAGAATGTTTGTGTAGTTTCATGCAGTGAGCGACAGTTATATTTAATGGAGTACATATCTTCAAAATAAAAAAAGAGAAACAGCCGATTCCGTTTTCTGAAAGAATAAACAGCGCCCTGCGCTTCAACATTAATGGATGCTCATTGTCCGTACCTCTAGCCAGCGATACCTTCCTTATACTGCACCACCTGATGTGACCTCCCAAACAGTGGCCTTCAAGAAGCCTTCACCGAGGCAACCAAACTTGATTGATGCAAGATCCTGAAGCCTCGCCGTAGGATCACACGAACAACTCCTCTTCTTACTACTAAATCCTCAAACGCACTCCCAAACGTGAACAACATACTCAGTAACTGCTACCCAATGCTCGCCAGCAAACAGATATTTATACACATTTTTCCCGACTTGCCCAGAGTAGCCTTCAGACGCAACACTAACTTTAAGGATATTCTTATGCATGCCAAACAAAGGACAGAGGCGAAGTTAGCATCCGGTCCCTGTCGCCGCCCCAGGTGCTCTACATGTAAACGTATTCAGTCTACTACTACAGTAAAAAGTACAGCTTCCAATTACTCACACAAGGTAACTTCGAGTTTCACCTGCACATCAAGCAACACAGTATACTCTGTAGAATGTGCCACTTGTAGCAAACAATACATAGGTGAGACTGGACCACAAATTCATACAAGACTCAACGGTCATCGCGAAGATACAAAACACAATTTACTTAAAGCAGTAGACAGCCACTTCAATAAACATTGTCATTTATTCGACAAAGCAAGGTTCTATATACTGCAAACAAATTTCCGTTCACTTCGCGAGTGGAGCTATACGGAATCATACCTAATGCTTAAATTTAAATGCCTACACCCGACGGGAATTAATATGGCGCGTGGCAACTTAGAATCGCTCAAAGGTTAAACATAAACCTGAAATTCTCATATCAACCAAGGCACAAAACGCATCATGCCACCAACTAACCTTAATTCTTAACCTCACCTATTCCTCCACTTCCAAATTATCCCTGCCTCTACACGTTTTTACGCATATATCAACTGTACGACCCCTTTTCCCATGTACACCTGCCCCCTCCCGCTTTTACTCATATGACTCTCTTATTTGTTATTTCGGTTTTTAGTTGCCCACCCCCTTTTTTTTATTTATTTATTTATTTATTTATTTATTTATTTATTTATTTATTTATTTATTTATTTATTTTTGAAGCGCCCTCACCAACACATTCCATAGCCCCAGACGCCAGGATACCTTGTTCGGCGCCTCAGCCACACAGGGTGTCGCCACTTCTGTATACCGCCGTGACGACGCCTACGTTGAGATACTGATGCTAATGTCCCTTGAAAAACCAAGCCGCTGCCTTTCAGCTACTCGATGCATTGCACCCCAGACTCCTTGTCGCCATCTTAACGCCTTAAAATTTGCCCGAAGCATTGCTGCTAAGCTACTCAAGTCATTCTGTTAACTGATGTCTTTTTGGAGTCTTTTTTATTATTCGCGCACTGATCATTTCACGGGCTCTCCTAAAGCCGCAAAAACATGCCGCCTACGACACCCGCTGAAGGCTCCCTAAGCTCTCGCGTCCCCAATACCTTCCTATGCCCTTCTTTTTCTTTTCTTGTATTTTTTTTGTTGCCCCCCATAGTAGTTTTCTTTTTCTTTTTCTCTGCCTACTTGCCCACTCCCCCATTCTTCTCGGCCATGGCGGCCGCATTTCGATGGGGGCGAAATGCGAAAACACCCGTGTACTTAGATTTAGGTGCACGTTAAAGCACCCCAGGTGGTCGAAATTTCCGGAGCCCTCCACTACGGCGTGCCTCATAATCAGAAAGCGGCTTTGACACGTAAAACCCCATTAAAAAAAGAAAAAAAATATCTCCCGTTGTTGTCCCCTCGTCTTAAAAATCACGCTTAGAGAGTCATGTGACAGCGCTCATATTTTTTTTTTTTTTTGCAGCCTCTCCGTTTACAGCCAGCCGCCCCGACAACTGCACATGACATCACTATACTAACCCGTTAGAGCTAACATACCGAGAATGACGAGACCGCCTTTCACTAAGATAGGCCCTGCTGTCGAAACATTGGCCAGCCTTTCTGAGGCACCTTACGCCTGTTTATAACCTTTATACCACAGGTCGGTAGCAACAGGGCATTCCCAACATTTCAGTCCCAAATATATTCTTTACTTAAATGACTACACGCTATGTTATTTAACAAAGCATAAAATAAAAAAAATGAAAGGACAAGGGAAATTTAGTAGAACTAGGTATAGCGTGAATAATGTAACGTGCGTCTTCGTCCACAGTATTTCTTCGAAACACTGAGAAGAACAAAAGAGCGCCGCTGTATCAGCGCTCATTCGCGAGGGAAGTCACCGCCAACACAGTGACGTGGTTTCCTTGTCAAAGTATTTCTGAAGCAGCCGAATGATACCGCGAAATGTTCAATATACCTCAACGGCCTGATTATCTCGGAGCTTGGGCCCTATAACGTAAAAGTATTCCAATATGTTTCTATTCCAATTTCCTGACGTCAAATTTGCGTAACCACCGACGCAAGCACCGGGCGGTCACCCGCAGGGTTGTCTGAACAGACCAATCAAACGCTCTACTCGTTCAGAGGAGGTCGCCTTTGTTTGCTTGAAAAACGAATAACATTGCATACACTGAGCGGCTTGTCGTATCTAATTGGCTGACAAGAGGCGAGGAGAACGCTTAAGTGGAGAGGGAGTCACTAAGGCAGAGCCAGTGCACTGAAAATCGATAACCGGATGAAGAGGGTGGTGCCGGCGTCTGCGATTGGTCGGCTTTCCCTTACTTAGCTTGTGGTGGCTGGTCTAAAATCGCGGCGGCATGCAACGGAAGCTTAAGAATGACGCAAAAACTGACCCTCAGCAAAGAAGAGTTGGCAGAATGAGGTAGTAAACGTGCCGAACGTGCTTGAAAACGTTACACGGTCACGCGCAAGAAGTTTTATTATACGCAAATACACCCATGCTCTCCGGCAGGTGCGAGTAGCCAGCGTCTCAGCGATCGGCGGCAGCCATATTTTATTCCTTTCGGAACGGGGCAGCCTGCGGCTATTCCGAAAAAAATTCAGTTTTGTTCGGCATATTAATGCATCTTTATCGCGTACACGTCACTTTGACGTGGTGAGTTTGTGCGGCTTTGTGACGTCGCGTGACAGGCAGGTGAGGTGGGTGCAGCCCGATAACTTTTTACCTATAGCCGAGGGCTAATGGCGAAAAGGGGTCGAATCAGAAATAACTGTTTTTCTTTTTTCTGTGAAATCATGCATAATCAGTGTGTACGCATCATATCAGATGGGGAGGTATTGCGGTTTTCGTGACGTCTCGTGACTGACAGGTGAAGTGGGGGGTGGTCGAAAAAAGTTTTTGACCAATCGCGGAGGGCTGATAGCACAATTGGAATAAAAAAGTTGGGAATAGTTTTACGTTATAGCGCCCCTTATGTCTCCCGACGGCTTCCTCGGACATCGGTGATGGCTGCTGATGACGCAAGAAAGCAGCGCTCCAGGCAGGCTTCGATACGTCCCGCTCAGTCAAGGTTTAGCGCCTTCAGAACATTGAACAGTCCGAGCGCACTGAGTGTCACCACACCGGCATCCGTATTGTCCAGCGAGCCCTTAAAGTAATTTTTAGCGAAGCACAGTCTCGCACACTTTCGACGTTGGCAACTGTATTTCATTTCCAGTTGCTGATGTATGGCGCCAGGCCCCAAAGGCTTTCCGCCAGCGGCTGTCCGAGAAGAGCCGTGTTTGGAAGATGCAGCTCACTGACCGAGCCGATACGAATGTGACTGTACGACGTTGATGATAATAGGATGTGACGGTCTTTCATGATTAATGTATTGTGGTAGTTGGACATTTTTGTGGCACTCAGGATGAACAGAAGTGCGGGCGCTAACATTAACTTTAAAGAGTGGGTTTTCGATAGTTTCTCGGCGAAGTCAAGCATCGCTTCAGCACCGGGATGGGAGCATTGTTCACCGTCGTGGATGTCGTTAAGTTCACTTTTCTGTAGAATTCATCTAGCTCGACTCTAGTTCGAATTCCGTGCGACTGGCCGCTCGAGGCACTTTGCATGTATTCGTCGGCTTCCTTCACGCTCGGAAAAGTACTTTCCTATAGCACGTATCGGGCAACAGAAAGCTGTATCGGGAGTTTACCATGTTGCTCTACAATTTTCTCATTTACACTTTTCATGTAATCATAATAATTAAAAAGGTCATTGAATAATCAATACTAATTATTGAATTAGGTGGAATGAAAAAGTAATTGGAGTATTTCCAAGCGAAGGCAAACAACATTACCTTGGTTCTGTCCAGCTACGTGGCATTTGCATATTTTTAATGTTTTGATTTTAGTTACGTGGGACACCCTACAGGCGCAGTACACACAGGAGTAATCGTGTCCACACAAAACATTCTAGCGCAAACACATTTCGCACAGTCTTCACATCATGCATGACCTAGAGACGAGGGCCTAGGCACGTCTCACGTAGGTATAAGATAAAGGATGATTTCGAACTGGTGGAGAAGAGTCGTGAAGAGGCCTATCAACACGTGAAGGAGGAATGAAACAGGTGAAATTGTCTTTATGATGAGGTGACTTGTCGCCAATCCGATACAAAATCACCCCTGAATATCCATTCACTATTGGCAGAGATAGATAGATAGATAGATAGATAGATAGATAGATAGATAGATAGATAGATAGACAGATAGACAGATAGATAGATAGATAGATAGATAGATAGATAGATAGATAGATAGATAGATAGATAGATAGATAGATAGATAGATAGATGTGACAATGAAAACGAGACGACCTTAGTGATGCCAGTAAATTGATGCACTATTATCACCGCATACTAAACTAATAGTCATCAATTATTAGCGAGATAACGAAAACAGATTTATTTTGTTCCACCAATCGGCGAACTTAAGGAGCACTGCAGGAATAATTTAAGTGACCGCTGATGTCGCGAGCGGAAGACCTATTGACCAACTCGTCAGCGGACATATTCATTTCAATTCAATCTTAATATTTAAGTTAAATTTTTATATTTTATAAATTTTAATATTTAATATTTAATTTTTAATTCAACACGAGGTTGAGACTATAGTCAAAGGAGCTCCGATGGAGGTCCTGACAACGTTGCGAACGGGCGACGCCTGCGGTCGATAGGATGTTGTACGTTCCACTGCCATTGGCGTGAGTGGTGGCACTGGCTTACACTCTCGCGCTTAGTTCTACATACATAGAAATGCCTTCATTGTGGAGCTCGGATATGCTGAGCGTCAGAGGGAACGCAGGCTTGCGTAGCTGCTCGATCACTGCGAACACGTTTCCGTTCCTCTGAGCCCAGTAGTACGCCATCCTCGAGCCGCTCAAGTAAACCTCTCAGGAACGCGATGTTCGAGTTGACGCACTTCTAGGCGAAACTGCCGTCTTCCAATAGCTTCTTAGTGAGCGTCAGGAACCGTTTGCCGTGCACGGGGTGGGAAACTTGCTTTAGAATCGCTGTTCGTGCGGAGGAAGCCAGCACCCAGTGTTCCGCAGCTGACATGCCCGGATCTTGTTACGTGCGCCACCTGGCTCGCCACTGGTAGTACGTGAGAATCAGAGGCGAGAGTTTGCATGACAGAGTTCGAATCATGACGGCACCGCGACCATGCCGACAGCGCGATCATGAGCGTGTACGCAGCGACTAGAGTTGGTAGACACCGCCAGCCTCGCGGCATAGGAGGCTAGGTAGATACACTCAAAGTGCCTGAAGTTCGCCAAGAATGCCTTCCTAATAAAAAGGCAAGTCATGGCCGGCCGATGCCGGTATTGGAGACAAATTCATTTCTGACCAGTTTTTTCAACCAATGAAACAGGATGCTAAATGTGATGATACTTGTGAGAGACGCTGCGAAATATAGAAGTAGCTATTAGCAGCTGTCACTATAAGACAGCTGAGTCGACAGACTTTGTCCAGTCGGGCACCATGTAATGTGGCAGGTCATGGCTCATTCGCATTAGGGATGCGCCTTTGCAGGGCGGCAACAACGTGGTGACGACGTTGGCAGGACGGCTCGCACATTGTGGCTCGAGCATTGATTGATAAGTCGGGACAAGCCCTGGCCGACTTTTTCAACCAATGAAACATGACTATTAACATGACGCCGTTACCTACACTCTTCACGGTAACCTTTGTACAGTTGCACATTTTGACACTTTCCGACGATCTTTACATTCAATGATGATAATAGCCACACTGAATTTTCCCCCATATTTCGTTCTGGCTGGAGGTAGCATCAGTAGTACTTACTAAAATAAAAGACGTGGATATCGACTTTATTTCAGCGTAAGTCGTCATGTTATAAACAGCGTCTGGTGCCGCAGTTAGCTGTGGTTGATATTTGCAAAATTTGGAAATATTTATTGTTACTTATGCATGACTGAATATATTCTACACACCCGGACTCGTGGCAGATATTACTCTTACTTAAGATGAAGAGCTCCGGCTACCTTGTACAGTGCGGTCCACTGTTAAAGGGAACACATGAATGTCAATCCCATGCGAATTTTTCCCTCTGGCAAATGTAGAATCAACGCGCTTTCCAGCACGTCACTTCTGGTTAGTGGCGCTGGCACCTTGCTACAGACATTCAGCATGCACATGCAGCTGCAGCACCAACAGAGTGATATATATATATATATATATATATTCTTATCATGGCAACTAATATCGCGCATTTTAGATTGTACAGCGCGGTCCACTGTTAAAGGGAACACTCTAATGTGGGCGGCTCTCACTCTGCAGCTGCAGCTGCATGTGCATGCTGAATGTCTGTAGCAAGGTGCCAGCGCCACTAACCAGAAGTCATGTGCTGCAAAGCGCGGTGATTCTACATTTGCCCGAGGGAAAAATTCGCATGGGATTGACATTCATGTGCTCCCTTTAACAATGGACTGCACTGTACCAGGTTGCCGGAGCTCTTCATTTTAAGTAAAGAGTAATATCTGCCACGGAGTCCGGGTGTGTGGAATATATTCAGTCATGTATAAGTAACAATAAATATATATAAACACACCTGACAGTCACTACGAAATTGCGCATAACGGCTATCGGTGCGAAACAATAATGCCGACAGGGCTTGACCCCTCCACACGAATGCGACGACTGAAGCACGGCTCGTCGCAGTTTGGAATGCGCATTTGCACGCTTCGCGCGTGCGAGGCGGATCTCGAAACCGGAGCTGGCGGCGAGAGAGAAAATTGGCTACGACTGCTGCCCGCACAGTCTGTCCGCGTCGTTCGCTCGGGCGTTTCGCGGCATCGCAGGCAGTCAAGTCGCGCTCTTCTCGAAAGGAGGGGGCGAGTGCTTTGGAGGCGCGTGTTTATTTGGCTTCTCTCGCCGGCGGGGCTAACCGCTATTCCACTCGAATAAAATTGGCCCTCCACAGCCCGTCGAGTGTCTAGTGGCGCCGTAGAGTTTCACAGTAAGGTTACTGAGGGAGGGGGGGGGGGAAATCCTGGCTTTGCGATCTTTCTGTCACTGTTAAAATGATATGCGCTTCGTGGATTCGTTGCGAAAGCACTTTGGCGGCATTCCATTACTGCTCTTTGTGTTTTAAGTACGCTGTCTAATGGGCTCGACGTTTCTCCACGGGCGTAGTCCTGCGTTCTAGGACCACTTAACTTCATTACCTAATTTCAACCGCATGAATAAATGACGGCACTTTCGAATACGTACGTCTATATCGAAGCGCCACTCTACATGTATGTTAATTGATAGCTCATTTTACACTTTCCGTGGTCGTTGATTGACAATGGCGTTTCTAAACTAAAGCCAGCAAACTGGCCCACACATGTGGTTAGGGCGGGGGGGGGGTGTTGGTGTGAATCAGTGTGGTTCTCTTACCGAGTAGACGATGTGCAGTCACGTGGGCGTGTGGGTGCGCGAGCGTGGGTCTATGCTCAGCATATGAAAACTCGAACTGCTATCGGTGGCAGTGCTTGACCCGTCGCCCAATAACACGATGATTTTTGAAACGAGATTTTCTTAGTAAATCCTCCCGTACTTTCCTGACCGTGGTTGATGCTGCTTTCTTGCCTAATAGGCAACGCAGACATTTTCACTGCCTTCTGCATCGTACTGCTCTCAGCATACATATTTCCTCACCATTATTCCCTCGAGGAACGTCACCTTCGTCATCGTGGCATCACAGCGTCGGCATATCAGTGTGCATTCGCATGAACTACTATTTACATCTCAGCTTGAATTGTGAATGGTGTAGCGCATAAACATAAATGTTGCATGAGGTTATACGTTGCATAGATCAGAATAAAAACAAAGCGTTAATCGCATTTATTTTTATTTGATTAATGTAACTGCTCCACATAACCTTCGCTTCATACATATTTCACCATTTGCGTTGGATCTGTTCACTTTCTTTATAGCCCAAATAGGTATCTTTATGGCATTTTCAACAATAACATATTGCCACTGCTTCGTGGTTGTGCGGGCTGACTTGAGTGCGATGGTAGATCGTTTCGAGAGATAGAAACGAATTTGAATTACAATAATTACGTATGCGGCATTTCGAGAAATGAGCTTTCAAGTTATGTGGTCGCTCTTTATAATATAGAATATCACAAAATCGGATGCCGTCACTATGCAGCATTTAATGTTAGGCTTGATAATGCTTTTGGATTTCATATAATGTATTTTCGCACTATATTGTTCGGCTGAAGCACTTATGGTCGTCCTAAACCACAGCGATTGCGTTTACATCTCGAAAAAGAAAGAAGAAAGAAAGAAAGTACGTGAAAAAAATTTTGATCTCAATTGGCAAAAAGCCCCTCTAGCTCTGAGCGCCTCAAAAGAGCAATCTTCGCGTGGATCGATAACGAACCTTGCTTAGCCGTGCCACAACCATAGTCATTCTTCGGTGCCTGTCGTATTTACTCGTGTTTTTCATCTCGGATTCTACCGGTTTCCTCTGCAGCTGTATCTTTGGGAGGTGGAATGCTCGAAAAAAAAATATTGGCTAAAAAAACGAAATCTGAGCTTATACGTTCTTTCAATGGTACTGATCATAACACGACTATCGAACGTGCATTCTCTGCCGAAATCAGTCATCTCTTTCTTACATAGATTCTTCTTTTTTGCCATATTGAACTCTTTGCCATCGGCAAAATTTTGTCTGCACCTCGGCACGTCTGAACAGAATACATCTAGTGATAGCAGGCAGCCATGAAGTACTATGTTCTGATGTTAGCTAAACTATGGATTACTGAAAATGACTTCTCTATGGCAAGACGTCGATACTCCACTGTTTCTTTTTTTATTTTTCTGACACAACAATGTTTGCTTGACTTCAGACTATGCATGCATATTCGAATTTTTTAGGAGTTTTACAATGAGTCCATTGTCATTATGTCAACAACATACTAAACAATGAGAGTGCACTGTCTACATTTTGCGCAAACATGTCCGTGCACATTAGCTCCACACTTGTTAGGTTTTTTATTGGCCAGAAAATGAGAGTAGTTTATATCAACAACTGTAAATGAAGAACCAGTCTCGAAAAAAGAAAATATCATTATAACGCTCAGTGCTAACTCTCTTCCACTCTTTCTCTTTCTATTCCCCTTTTCCCTTACCCGCAGTGTAGGGCCGCAAACCGGACACTCGTCTGGTTGACCTCCCTACCTTTTACATCCTCGCTTTCTCTCTTTCTATAACTTCAACATACTCCCCTTCTCTTGCCATTCTCGCTCTTTGTGGTGGCTGTGGGAGAGGAGGATGGCAATCGCCTTCCATGCCAGCACTCACGCCGCAGGAAACAACGCACATTCGACGAATCAGCTTATATGTAATGCCATCTCTACTACCGTTACATATGTGGTGGTTAATGCTCCGTTCCCTACGAGATTGCGCGATGAAACACCAGCACTACCCTAAATTTCTCAACTGCAACAAATATGTATACGCCTTCAAGCGCACCATTCCGTTAATGAAGCAAACAGCTTTCTAGAAGCATTCGGCTGTTCGATAACAGTGACAATCATTGTAGACGGTGTCTGCGGCATTTGTCTTTTACTTTAGCTCGCCAGACTTCTGTACCACTCTTTCCGCAAATTCTGCCCATACAACGACGTTGCTAAAATAAGGGCTCAAGCAATCTGCAAGAGATAGCGAGAGAAGGGGAACTCCGTGCCGAGTTTCCCAAGGATGAGCTGTCGAGGGACGGCAGCGCCGGAGGCGGCAAATAGCGGATCAGGCCCGCTGAATACGACGAGCCCGGCGCGAAAGGCACCCGAGCGCGATGTGGCGGGCCGGCTTTACCGCCGATCGATGACAGCGCTGCCTTTCCTGCGGCATAAACATCCCTGCTCGAGGGAATGCTGCAGTGCAACGATGTGGTCGCATCTGCGTCTAAGAACTGCGTTGTTTTCCCCGGACCTGAGTGGAGCCCTCTCGAAGGAAAGCACGCTTGAAAGCTGACTCAAAGAACCCACCACGCAGACGTCTTGTGGGAAATCACCGTGCCATCATCACTTCGAGACCGCTAAGCACCACCTTTGCGCTATCTTAACATATCAGGCGGGAGTATGTACGAGCCCCAATAACACGCAGCGGTAAGTGGCAAACAAGAAAGAAATCCTACGAAACTACGCGTGTTGATCCAACCACAGCGTGCGGGTGTCTATGTGTTGACACACTGTGGACATTAAGAATGCTGCACTAGAAAACTCTGTAAGGGACCATTCGAGGTATCGAATTTGAACTGAACCGCAACGTTACAATTTGTTTTGTTTTCTTATTTTGCTCAGGAAGGAAACCAAGAAAGAAATAATGGTTTTCAGTTCAGGTTTGACCACCTTCTCTCGAACTTTTCATGAATGCGTTGCTTCCACTTCTGGCTCAACTATGGTGCCTTATTTGTAAATGCAAACGAGATTGCTGCAATTCACGGTTAGTACGGTTTTCGAGGGGTCAGGTCGGGCGGCAGGCATAAGTAATACACTCATGAACGTTTCAAACTGATGAACGTCATATAGGCGTAAGGTAGGGGAAGACCTGCGCATTATAAATTGTTATCGCTGAAATGAAGAAGCGCTTCCTAGTCTGGCAGTCACCTTTTACGACACTGGTATGTAAAGTGAAGTAGGTGTCAGGCAAAGGACTTCTGACGTTCTCTTTTGTAAGGTGATTTTTTCTTAACTCCATCCGGCCCGAAGACAGCACTCATGCCTTCTTTGACATTGTTTCGTTCAGCTCATGAGTACCGTCCAGTTCTCGCGCAATATTAGTTTATCCCGTTTTTTGTAATTATTCTGAAGGCAATAAAAACGAACATGAACCGGTTCAAACGAATTTGAACCGTTATTTTTTTCGCTGTGCAGTTCAACCGGAACTAAACCGTTTCCGATTTACCGGAAGAGAAACTGGAGTGAAAAACGTTTCTGTTCGACACCCAGAGCAAATCGATGGTAATTGCAAGTGCAGGTAAATTGTAACACGTCATTGATTCGCTTTGGTGCGCCACGCTTGTCATTTAATTAATCTGGTTAAGAGAAAGTGAATATACACGTCATGGGTGGGAAATAATTGTTGGCATGTTGTGATGCGCTTGCCCTGCAGCATATACAGGGTACAAATTTTTATGTCAAGTTTACTGAAATAGAGCACCACTGACTTACTTTGAAATAGTTCGGGGTTGGTGTATGCCCAAAAGGACATGGAATGTCATGCTCGCGAATGAAAGCAAAAAGAACGACGTTACTTGCAGTAGCCTTTCCCGCGAGCAAGAAATTCATGCAAACAGGCGCACGCAAGTCAAGCGCGCGAGGCGACAAGTAAGCAAACAACTGAGATTCTCGACCAAGCGAGTATAGGCAAACATAACAAGCGCGGGGATCTATAGCTGAACAGAACGAGAACGGTGTGCTTCCTCTGCGCCAAGAGATCGAGTGGCCGAGGAACAGGAAGTAAGGGAGGAAGTAACGGGGGCGGGCATGTATGAGGGAGAAGGGCAAGTGGAGGGAATAAACCCCTCGTCCGGCCACCGAAAAAAAGAAAAAAAAAGAAAGGAAATGCGCTTCTGCCGTACGCTGCTGCATCGATCTCGGATATATCGACAACGTCACTGGCAGCCTGCGTTCGGCGCGTAGTCTCGCGCATTGAGGCGACCCAGCAAGGGCACCTTGTAGGCATCACGAAGCCACGAAGAATGAAGGAGGACGCATGTGCCGGTCTGTGCCTACCGCACACCCGCGGTCGTTGGAGACGCCAGCTCGTCTACAGAATGTCTCTGTACTCGGAGACGCCGCGTCACCCAAGTGGGCGGACCTCCCGTATACAATTGAGTGGGTGCGGAGACTGTAGCCTGAAGCCGCTCTTGTTACCTTCACGCCTTCTCTACTTCGTCTCGCTCGGCACTCCGTATCCCTTATAAAAATGAATAAAGACATTCTGTAGAGTCTGCATAGATTTTATGTAGCCTCAGCTTGCCTTAAGCTTTTGGACTTGCCTTTTTTGGCTGCGTGAATTAGATGTGCTACCCCTTGCTGCACTTCAGGGGCTATAACGTTCTGCTGCTCAGCAGCAGGTCGTGGGTTCGATTTTCAATCACAAGCACGCACTCACGCTATGACAATCCTAATTACCACCCGACTTGTGGACAACGCTACCTGAAGAAATTGAGTAAGTAAAAGAGAATTAATTAAATTTCGGGCCATTTGAGACGACGCAATTTAGGAGCATACATCAGCGCTGTAATTGTCTGTATTAAAACGCTTCCACCGATGTGGGGAGTCAAACCCACGGCTTATTTCTAAGCAGTAGAACGTGATAGCTGTCGAGCCACGGTGGCGGGTGCGCCGGGCTAATTCGCTTTGTAAAGAATGCTGCCGAGATTACGCAAGAAGTTCCGCTTTAAAGTTTTGCGCGCTCACATGAGGGGAAAGGAAAAAACAAAAGCAATAAAGAAAAACAGTAAGCACACGCACACATGGGAAGAAAAGAAAGAAGCATGCCACCAGCCGCGCTAATTCTCAAGAACCACAAGACGGGACGACCTGCACGGAGCGCCAGTACGAGGATTCGCGCTTCGCTGGTTATCGAAGGGCCCCCTCCTTCTAACTGGATTGTCCTCAAGAGGTGCGTCGACGGCGTGGCTAGATGGCTCGCCTTGGCTATACGCCATTAGCCTAAAAGCTTTGGGCATTGCCGCGAACAAGGGATCCGCCGTTTAAGACGCGGCAAGCGGTGCGGAGGCCAAGGCGGAGCAACTTGAAATACTCAAGGGCAACAGCACAGCGGTACAATGTGATGTGAAGGGGAATAGACGAGGATAGTGTTGGCGCGCACGATTATCCAAGCGGAACACGAATCAGCTTGAGTCAGAGGAGAGGAAAAGTAGTGAAGTTGACAAAAGAGAATTCGTCCAGGTATAAACGTACAATACTGTAATCAAAGGACAAAGGAATAAAGCCTCCCACGTCTACTTGCGGACACCTGTGCCTCTTCAAGACTCCCAGTTTCGGTTGTTCTACCGCGACTGTCCAGACACTAACTTTCGTCACAAAGTCTCAATCAAAGTGACGCGCACCGTAAGAGTGGTTCTGTGCACAGATCTGCATCGTGGCCCTTTCTCGAGGATTACCTGTATGCTGTCGTTGTTGCACCCAAAAGGGCTTTGGTTCCACTAAGGAAAGCGAATCAGGCAGAAAGCTATGGAAGCTTGACTGATTGGCTGTTTGTTGCTGGGTTTCTAAAGAAAGAGACACTGTAGTGTAGATTGCGGAGTAATTTTGACCACCGATGTTTTTCGACCACCGGTGTTTTTTGAGGAGCACGTAGACTGAGTATAGGAGCGTTCTTGTATCCCAACCCCATCAGAATATGGCTGCTATGGCAGAGAATGGGCCCCGAAATGTCGGGCTGCTCAACTGAACGCCAAAACCAACCACAAAACAACCGTTATAGACCTGCGGGGCCTTTGGCGACGCCTGACGCGTATACAGCTTCGTTGTCATCTCGTTTTTTGTTTATGTCGCTTTGAAAACAAACGACAGCTGAACCATCAATTTGTTCTGAGAGGTGGCGGCAATGTTTACAACACGAAGCGTACACACGGTAGACCGTTTCAAGAGCAGTAGGTGACCAACGTTGAAACCGCTGAAAGTGTAAATTGATGGTGGTGGACGACGCAGGAGTATATGGAGGGTATCACTTACCTCAACTTTGACTTTTCCAATACTAGCTTTTTTTCCAAATGACAGGAGCACGCGTTGATGCAGTTTAGGGGCCCTATAACGTAAAACTATTCCAATATGTTTCTATTCCACTCTCCTGACGTAAAATTTGCGTAACGACCAACGCAGGCACGGGGCGGTAACCCGCAGGGTTGTTTGAACAGACCAATCAAACGCTCTCCTCGTTCATAGGAGGTCACTTTTGTTTGCTTGAAAAACGAATAACATTGCCTACACTGAGCGGCTTGTCGTATGTAATTGGCTGACAAGAAGCAAGGAGAAAGCTCAAGTGGAGAGGGATTCGATGGGGCCGAGCCACTGCACTGAAAGTCGATAGACGGATGAAGAGGGTGGTGCCGGCGTCTACGATTGGTCGGCTTTCCCTTACTTAGCTTGCGGTGGCTGGTCAAAAATCGCGGCGGCATGCAACGGAAGCTCAAGAATGACGCTAAAACGGACCCTCAGCAAAGAAGAGTTGGCAGAATCAGGGGGTAAACGTGACGAAAGTGCTCGAAAAAGTTACACGGCCACGCAAGAAGTTTTATTATACGCAAATACACCCATGCTCTCCGGCAGGTGCGAGTAGCCAGCGTCTGAGCGATCGGTGGCAGCCATCTTTTATTTCTTTCGGAACGGGGCAGCCTGTGGCTATTCCGAAGAAAATTCAGTTTTGTTCGGCATAATAATGCATCTTTATCGCGTACACGTCACTTTGACGCGGTGAGTTCTTGCGGTTTTGTGACGTCGCGTGACAGGCAGGTGAAGTGGGCGCAGCCCGAAAACATTTTACCAATAGCCGAGGGCTAATGGCGAAAAGGGGTCGAATCAGAAATAACTGTTTTTCTTTTTTCTGTCGAATCATGCATAATCAGTGTGTACGCATCATATCAGATGGGGAGGTATCGCGGCTTTCGTGACGTCGCATGACAGACAGGTGAAGTGGGGGTGGTCGAAAAAAGTTTTTGACCAATCGTGGAGGGCTGATAGCAGATTTGGAATAGAAAAGTTTGGAATAGTTTTACGTTATAGCGCCCTAGGTTCACATGTATATCTTCGCAATAAAGATGTGCTTCGACTCCAGTCTTGTCCCTGTAAAGGTACACAAGATGCGAACGTCGTCCCTTCACAGCGCTGGCTCTACATCAAAGTCGCCCAGAGCTTGAGTTCGCGGGAGAATTTTGTGCGAAAATTACTAGCAACTTCGTTCTGCTGGCGGACTTCTCGCTACATGACTTTCCCATAGCGAGAGATCAAAGCATGGAAGTGCTTTTTCTATGGAAGAACTGCAAGCTGCCTTGGCTGCGTGCAGGCGATAATCATCAGCCGGTCCCGATGGGATGACGTACGCTGCCTTAAGGCACCTAGGTTAAACAGCACAACGTTGTCTTCTGGATATATTGAGCGGCGTAGTGCCCGACGGTTGGAAGTGTAGCCGACTGGTGCCTCTACTGAAGCCTGGGAAGTCGCCGCTAGACCTTACATCGTACCAGCCGACTGCACTTGCGAGTTGCATCGGTAAAGTCATGGAGAGGATGTTGCTGACACATATGAAATGGTACTTCGAATACTATAACAATTACCATTAGGCTATGACTGGTTTTCAAAGTGGACGTTTTGCAGTTGACAGTGGCATTGATCTCGTGACCTGCGTGCAGCAACAAAAAGCTATGGAGCACCTCTCTATGGCACTCTTCTTAGATGTAAAAGGTGCCTACGACAAAGTAACCCATGAAGCCGTTTTCTAAGCTCCTGAGGCTGCAGAAATTGGATGTCACATCTTTAGGTGGATTAGGAGCTATCTCTCACGACGATCAGTGTTCGACCTTATATAGGATGGCCCGAGAAGTATATACATCTCCAATCGTGGTGTCCCAGAAGGCGGAGGGTTGAGCCCCACCCTTTTCAATCTCGTTCTAGTGGGGTTGCCGAAACGGTACCACAGACTGCCAGTGTTGCGCTCTACGCTGACGATATCTTCATCTGGGCGTCTGGCGTAACAAGGCCACAAGTGTGCGCCAGAATTAAGAAAGCGGCAACTGTGACAGCGGCATACCTTCGCTGACAAGATCTGATGATTTCTACAGAAAAATGTGCACTAGGGCTGCAAAACGTAAAACTGTTCCAATATGTTTTTATTCCAATCTCCTGACGTCAAATTTACGTAACCGCCGACGCGAGTATCGGGGGTCACCCGCAGGGTTGTCTGAACAAACCAATCAACTGCTTCCCTCGTTCACAGGAGGTCACTTTTGTTTGCTTGAAAAACGAATAACATTGCCTGCACTGAACGGCTTGTCTTATCTAATTGGCTCACAAGAGGCGAGGAGCATGCTCAAGTGGCGAAGGATTCGATGGGGCCGAGCCACTGCTCTGAATATCAATAACCGGATGAAGAGGGTGGTGCCGCCGTCTGCGATTGGTCCGCTTTCTCTTACTTAGGTTGCGGTGGCTCGTCGACAATCGCGGCGGCATGCAACGGAAGCTTAAGAATGACGCTTAAACGGATCCTCAGCAAAGAAGAGTTGGCAGAACGAGGTCGTAAACGTGCCGAAAGTTCTCGAAAACGCTACAAGGCCAAGAAAAAAAACTTTATTACAAGCAAATAAACCCATGCTCTCCGGCAGGGGCGAGTAGCGAGTGTCGGAGCGATCGGCGGCAGCCATCTTTTATTCCTTTCGGAACGGGGCAGCCTGCGGCTATTCCGAAGAAAGTTCAGTTTTGTTCGGCACATTAATGCATCTTTAACGCGTACACGTCACTTTGACGCGGTGAGTTCTTGTGTTTTTGTGACGTCGCGTGACAGGCAGGTGAAGTGGGTGCAGCCCGAAAACTTTTGACCAATAGTCGGGGGGCTAATGACAAAAGGCGTCGAATCAGAAATAACTATTTTTGTTTTGTTCGCTCAAATTATGCATAATCAGTGTGTGCACGTCATATCAGATGGGGAGCTACGGCGGTTTTCGTGACGTCGCGTGACAGACAGGTGAAGTGTGAGTGTTCAAAAAAGTTTTTGACCAATCGCGGTGGGCGGAGTGCAGTATTGGAATAGAAATGTTTGGAATAGTTTTGCGTTATAGCGCCCCTAGTGACATTTACACGAAAAACGATGTCTTTCTACCCGGTGTGCATACACGAAAGCTCACAGGTTCTTAGGCATCATTGTGGATCGTGACTTCACCTGGCGTTCACATGTCTCATACATGACGAAAAAGCACATCTGTATTGCGAATATGTTCAAATTGGTAGCTGGAAAATCGTGGGGACCGTCCGTGCGCTCCATGTTGCAGCTATACACGGCACTTTCTCTCGGATTATTGCGACACAGTCTTCTTGTTTCGTCCACCACATGCAAGACTACTCTCCTTGCACTACAGAGCGTACAAGCCCAAGCACTTCGTACATGTCTTGGCCTCCCGAGATGTTCTTCGACAGCTGCAACGATTGTCATTGCACAGGAGCACCCGATCATCACTCATATAGTCGGTGAGACGCTAAGAGTGCACATTCGACAGGTTTCTCGGCTACAATCCCACCATTTAGCCGATTTGCCAGTGCGAAGACCGCAGGCTACATTCTGTGGCATTGTGACGAGACCCCATGATTCGATACCACCTGGCTTCAAGCCTGCGAATCACGCAACATCGGCATTGTGGTGTCTTCGGCAAATTCACGTGTGCCACTAAATTCCGGGGATTGCTAAGAAGGCAGACTTGTCGCCACTAACCCTCAAGCAGTTGTCTGTGCTTCTCCTCAGTCTTATTTTGACCGCATACACATTTACACGGACGGTTAAATCGATTCCAACAACTCTACCGGAGAAGTAGTTATTCCATCTGACTTTTGCAGTTTAAATGTTCGTGCAGTACTACGTCGACGGTAGCAAAATTTGCGGCTCTTCAATGTGCATCCAAGTACATACTCCAGTAGCCACCAAATCGTTGGGCCATTTTCCGTGATTCCAAAGCAGCCTTACAAACTCTGCATTTTGCCCTACGTCATCGGTTACACGAGCAGCTCGTGTACGAAATAAGGCACACTCATCATCACGAGCTCGAGACAGGCCACGACATTGTATTTCAGTTGCTGTCAAGCCATTGAGGAATTGTCGGCAACGACAGTGCTGATGAAGCTTCGCGTTCGGCTCACCAAAAACACCAGCGGGTGCCTATACCACTTTAAGCACTGATATCACTTGCTCGCTACATCACACTTCTACGATAGAATTCACCTAGTTTCACCAACTGACGCCTGCAGTCTCTCGACCCTAACTTGCGACTTCCCCTGCCACCTGGACTGTTCCGTCGCGAAACAACTTTACGGTGTCGCCATGTGGTTGGGCGTCACATTTACAAATTTCTATTCATTCCTGATAGGAATGGCCAACAGTGTGGCGTATCATAAGAAGCAAATAAGCACTGACACCAAGGACCAAGGGTGTTTGTTGGCTTCTTATGATATGACTAATAACAATCGGGCCCCTCAGTTAATTAACATCTTTGCTTCTCGTGTACAACACTGCGGCGTGTAATTTGTGCGGATGCGATGAGAGTCTAGAGCTCCTTCTGTGTCCCTGCCCATCCTTTGACACTCAACGGCGTACTATACAAGCGAAACTCAACCTGATAACAGAGCGCTCTTACAAGAAAAGATCCTTGGACCACGGCCTATGCATTCTTGCATGCAAAAGGCTAAAAAAGCCCTTCTGCGCTTCTTGGAGGACGCTGGCTTGTATGAACACTTGTGACAGTGGAGATTCCTCTGCGACCGACTGTGAATGACTGACTATTATTTTTCGTTTCTCTCATCTGTTCTTCCCTTTTCCCTCTCCCCACGCGTAGGATAGCCAACCGGGCACGTCCTTGGTTAACCTCCCTACTTTCCCTCTTCGTCTCTCTCTCTCTCTCTCTTGTTTTGTGGCCAGAGACCTGACTAGTGGCGTTTGAATAGTAGTATACTCTATCAGTTTTTTTTAATATACTTGAACGCCAGGAAAACTTTCTAGCGTGGACGACATTTTATGTGATTTGGTGTGATTGGAAGCAATACTCGGGCAAATTACAAGTCATGCGATGATTTTAGAGCGAAAGCTCTACTACACCATGCCTCGCAAGGTCATTCATCGCCTTGCAATGACCTTGAGCCGCCGGAGCGCAAGTGTAGCAGGTGTGACGTCACGCCACGTGATCCGCTGCGTAGAGGCGTCGCCGCTGCGGTACCACGTGATTAAAGGCTGCTTCGCCGGCGCTTGGTCGCTCAATCTCGCCATGGATAGCCTGCTGGGCTGTCTGTGCGTGCGCTTCAGCGCAAGCGACAGACTGAATCCAGTTATCCAGTAGATATAGCTAGACGGCAGGCTGCGAAATCTCAAGCAAAGGCAAAGTTGCCTGCTGAAATACCGGAGCAAAGGGAGGCCAGATTAGCACGTTATAGAGAAGGTTACCAAGCCCACAAGCGTGCCGACATGGAAGCTACTGCAACCGCCTGTTGTTCAGCAAAACGAAGAACAAGGAGAAGGAGACGAAGCCGCGGATACAAGCAACGGCACCCACAATGAACGCTTGACGAACCACACCCTTCGGCTGGCGGCAAGCTCGACTGCGACGGCAAGGTTTTACCGCGACTTCATGGATAACGCGTTTGGCAGTGCATGTAACGTGGCAGCATATGTAACGTGTGTGGAAGACTGTGGCCTAACTTTGATGAAATACTGTATGCATGGTCGTTGCAAAACCAAGTCAAACAGACCTCTAGCTCGTGATAACTAGGTTTACAAGAGTTAAACCTCTGCCAATTTTTTTCATGGCACGTGATATGCCTTCAATGAAATTTCTTTTTCTTCTTATTATTTAGTTTTCTTTTCAGCTAGATGTCTTTCTATTTTTGGCCAGTGTGAGTCCGCTTAGTTATGTTTTGCTCTCTATATATTTTTGTCTAGTTCTATATCTTTACTTAAACTAAGGGATATACAGGTTCACTTGTGGGCGCCCTATGAATATGGGGCTTTTAAGACCCCCCCACTTATAAATCACCTGACAGTAAGCATCAAAATCGTCGACAACGCACCGCTGCGTTTTGCCGCCGTCTACAGTTTCGCGTTCAAACGTGAACGTATATTATAGTTATGATCACGTGTTATGAACACAATGCTATCGCTAATTACCAGCTGACAGTGACACAGCAAAACCAGGTCTTCCGAATTTCGCTACTTAGCACACCGTGTCATTCTCTTGCCCTTACGAAGAAAAAGTGGGGAAGAGAAAAAAGAAGTCGCTTGAAGCGTCATGAGCGTCGTGTTTTGGTCCTGACGTAATAACGAACAAGGCTCCTCTACGTTGTAAAGAGGCCGCCATCCTCGATGTCGAAATTCTGAGCTTCTGCTGCTGCTTGGAGAGCAGCCACCAGATGATTCGCTCTGGATTTGGAGCACACGCGAGCGCTAGTTTCATTTCATGGGCCACATGACTCGAGCGGTTACGTCCTTCACGCAGGCGCGTGCAAGGACGCGCGCTTTAGCAATATCGCTCGCCCAACACACTTTACCTCATTCTCTCCTGGGAGCACTATACCAGATATGCATCGCTGATGCTCCCCACGAATGCCGCCGCGTTAGCGAGGTAGAAGAAGACGGAAAAGGGAGAATGGGGTACCGAATTTGTTCACGCGCGGCCGAACGCAGTCTCATTCATGGACAGGGAAAAAGAGAGAGAGAGAGAGAGAGGGAGAAAGAGAAGGTTCAAATAGAAATGAGGCATACGCGTAAAAGAGACGAAGACCAAGCCCGTCCGGGCCTCGCGGCATATAAGTCGATATGAGACAGACGGATCTTCTTACTGAGCCACCGTGCCAAGATAGCAGAGCTCGAAGATCCCCATCTCCTTCGCCTTCCCTTCGTGGCTGCGTCGGCGCGGCAGGCAGGCATGCGGGCTTCGGTCAAGACGACACGGAAATCGATACCCCTTCGCAGAAGACTCCAGGCGAAGTGAAAGGGAGACGTGGAACTGTAGAGACTGGGAGCGAGGGTCTCTGAGGGGCGGGATGTTTGGAGGGGCACAACACATAGGAGGGATGAAGCCGCGGGTGTCCTTCGAGTAGCTCGCAAGTCGGGTGGGCACTGCCGAAGAAAGAGTGCTTCTGCGTTGCGCCATCGCACAACTACTCACTCTCACTACTCACTCACAACTACTCTCGTCCATCAACTCTGAGCGGTCGCCTTTTTGCAGCGACCGAGGCGACCGCGCCGAGTGGCGGAACAGTGCCGCTAAAATGGAGGCTGCGAGCACTTACGTCCAGGAACAATAAGAACTCCCAGGAACATTTCTTTTGTGCATAACCTAAAGGAATGATGTCACTATATTTTTATAGTCGTTGCATATTGTGTAATAAGCGTCTTGAGCACAGCATCATGCCTGAGAAGAGGAGGAATCGGCGCCAACTATAGTTGCTGACATCTCCTTACATAGTGCTAATGTTTGAAAAAAGACAAATGAAAGGAAGATGGGAGTAGGGATGAGATGAGCATGGAAGCTCCGGAGGCAAGAATCGTGGCAAACTTTTGCCCAATAGGATTTAGCATCCGTCTTCCGCACATGCATCCGGCAAGCGCTCATGTTCGGCTGGCGGTGAAAATCAGGCGTCTGTAGGTTCCAAAAAAGTAAGAATTAGGGTGATAAACTCAAACACCTTGAGAACGTGACTTTCACAATGTGGTGTAGCCATTTGAGTGACGCCGTGTTGTGGATAACACCTTTTACAAACAAATGAGAGAGGGTACTATTTTCGCCCTTAACCGCCTTCTGTGGAGTCTGCGACGTCGCCAGACTACTGGTGTGTGTGTGCGTGTGTGTGTGTGTGTGCGTGCGTGCGTGCGTGTGTGTGTGTGCGTGTGTGTGCGCGTGTGTGCGTGTGTGTGTGTGTGTCTGTGTGTGTGTGTGTGCGTGTGCGTGCGTGTGTGTGTGTGTGTGTGTGTGTGTGTGTGTGTGTGTGTGTGTGTGTGTGTGTGTGTGTGTGTGTGTGTGTGTGTGTGTGTGTGTGTGTGTGTGTGTGCGTGTGTGTGTGTGTGTGTGTGTGTTTTTGTGTGTGTGTGTGTGTGTGTGTTAGCGGCCATTGTTTTTACTACGCTAGAAAATTCACACAAGGAGAAGGGCCTTGGATATTCCTCCTTGTTTACAAAATCACTGTAGCGAACGTATTCACCAGGCAATTAGCCGAAGAGTGACTGAATTGACTGTTCACGGGTAGGCTGAACTTTGACACTGCATTTGTGGCGTGTTTATATTTGGATAAATCTTCGTATAATCACTGTATAAACCACTACGTAACAACAGCACGTTACCTGTACATCCAAGAAAAGCGGCAGTATGCGCCAGACATTGCACCTTTATCTCCGCCCGTCCGGACACTAATTCGCAACCAATGTGTACTCACAACGGACTCCACGAGGTCACAACGGCGCGCCAAAGATATAATGACAAAACGATTTCATGGACACTGCGTTATCGAAGTCCGTGCAAAAGGCAACTTCGTTCCCGAGTGGGAATGAAGAAGATATTGCAAAAAAAAGTCATTCATAATAGTGAATGCTTGGTTTGCTCGCCATTGCAAAAGGATGGATAGGTGGGCTAGTTGGTAATGTATTATTAGAGAAACTTACAGCGCTATAAACACATATGACGGTGAAAAGGTACACACACCACACATTTATGTGGTGTGTGTTCCTCTTCTACGTCTTATGTGTTTATAGCGCTCTAACTTTTTCTAATATTTGTTTGCCATATTTACCTATCGGCACTCATTTTGCGAGCACTGTAAGGGGACTCGTGCCTGGGACATAAATTGCGGAGGTTAAATGTGTCGTTCTTTCGCGGTAATCAAATTGTTGTTTTGAGTCAGCGCTGTGTGTGTGTATTGTTCCTGCTCTGTGTCATTGCACTGGTTGTGCTACACTGAGAAGCCTTCCAATGACGTATACCAACAGGTCCAAATTTCAACACTTACCAACCTCACTCCTGCTTCGCGAGGAGTTACGTAACTTCATGACACTCGATCATGTTCGTAATTTGAGCTAGAAAGACGACCGTGCGCGTGACCCACAAATGCGCTGCATGCTTGCGGGATTACCGCCATCGGCCCCCCTCGATACCTCAGTGCAGGTCGACATGGATGGCCCCCGTATGTATGAGAGCAAGAAAAGGCGAGAAAAATGTGTGTACGTGCGCGTGTGTGGTGCAAGGAACGGGGAGGGGCGGAAGGGTGGCGAATGCGCCTACTATATTGCAGGGGGCCGCATGACGTATGCGGCCAACTCCCGTCAGGGCCATCAAGGCGCGAGCTCAGTCTGGCGCATGAGCACACCCCGTCACTCAGACCCCGTCTGAACTCCGGTCGACAGCTAGGATAGAGAGCGAGAAAGAGAAAAAGAGAAAGAACAAGGAAACTGCGGTGCATAGACTGCGCGCGGAGGAGGTGATGGGCACCGGCGAACGTGCTTTCCATCTTTCGTTCCCTTCAGGGTGTACCAAGATGCGACGGGAATGCCGACAACTACCTCCTCGCCCCTCCGTTACCCATTCTTACCACACATCCCTTTGGCGCGCGATGGTGGTCCCCATGCGAAAGAAGGTCCTTATATGATCGCGTTGTTCGACCGGCCCCGACCGCTATCGATCGCCATTGAGTGCCGATGTCGGCCTGCCCGAGGACTATACTATAGGAACGCTTGAGAGCGCCCAACATGCATACATATATGAGCTTCAGCGGTACCGAGTCGACGAAGAAGCGATAAAAAAAGAAGAAGGAGAAGAAGAAGAAGAGAGAGAGAGAGAGAGACGACAGAAAAAAAGGAAGACGATATCCGTGAGATTATGCACACCTAGCCGCCTTTCTCGGCTCCGGGGCTTCGCTGAGTTCGCAAACAGAGTGCTTGGGTGAAGAGCTAGCTGACTGTTGTTGCCGTCTATAGAAGTGAATCCAGGAAGTTATCGGCGCAGTTCGGCATTTTAACTTGTCTCTCACGACTGATCACTCGCGAACTATACTTTACTATACTATACTATACTATACTATACTATACTATACTATATTATTAATATAGCATAAAGACTGCATGCTGTGTCGATACTGAGGTCGAGGCAGCCACGTGAACTTGTTCAGCGTATTATACTTTGCTATGTAAGGAAACTGAGCGGTGCAAAACACTTATATATGTTCTCACAAAAGAACGTATTGCTCTCTCGTCTGCGCTTGTGTTTTTGGGATACTTAACGATGATCAACTGGCTCTCTTAACAACATGCCCTTCAGAAGAAACGATGTTGTGGTGGCGTCCCAGGAGTCAAAAGCACTTAACTGAAAGTACAAGATATCTTCTTTTATTTTGGATAGGTAGTTAATTTATTTACTAACCTGTACATTTAGCCATACATACACCTGGACATACTGGACAACATAATAACCTGGACAGGCCGCCATTGGAATCTGAACCTGGCAACGTTTAACGTTAGAACGTTATCTAGTGAGGCGGGTCTAGCAGTGTTATTGGAGGAATTAGAGGGTAGTAAATGGCATATAATAGGGCTCAGTGAGGTTAGGAGGACAAAAAAAGCATATACAGCGCTAAAAAGCGGGCACGTCCTGTGCTACCGGGGCTCAGCGGAGAGACGAGAACTAGGAGTCGGATTCCTGATTAATAAGGATATAGCTGGTAACATCCAGGAAATCTATAGCATTAGCGAGAGAGTGGCAGGTCTTGTGAAACATAATAAGAGGAACAAATTGAAGGTAGCACAGGTCTACGCCGCTACATCCAGTCATGATGACCAGGAAGTCGAAAGCTTCTATGACGACGTGGAATCGACGATGGGTAAAGTCAAAACAAAATACACTATACTGATGGGCGACTTCAATTCCAAGGTAGGCAAGAAGCAACCTGGAGACAAGTCAGTGCGGGAATATGGCATAGGCTCTAGGAATAGCAGGGAAGAATTATTAGTAGAGTTTGCAGAACAGGATAATATGCGGATAATGAATACCTTCTTCCGCAAGCGGGATAGCCGAAAGTGGACGTGGACAAGCCCGAATGGCGAGACTAGAAATGAAATAGACTTCATACTCTGCGCTAACCCTGGCATCATACAAGATGTGGACGTGTTCGGCAGGGTGCGCTGCAGTGACCATAAGATGGTAAGAAGTCGAATTTGCCTAGACTTGCGGAGGGAACGGTAGAAACGGGTACATAAGAAGCCAATCAATGAGTTAGCGGTAAGAGGGAAACTAGAGGAATTCCGGATCAAGCTACAGAACAGGTATCCGGCTTTAACTCAGGAAAAGGACCTTGGCGTTGAAGCAATGAACGACAATCTTATGGGCATCATTAAGGAGTGTGCAATAGAAGTCGGTGGTAACTCCGTTAGACACGATACCAGTAAGCTATCGCAGGAGACGAAAGATCTGATCAAGAAGCGCCAATGTATGAAAGTCTCTAACCCTACAGCTAGAATAGAAGTGGTAGAACTTTCGAAGTTAATCAACAAGCGTAAGACAGCTGACATAAGGAACTATAATATGGATAGAATTGAACATGCTCTCAAGAACGGAGGAAGGCTAAAAGCAGTGAAGAAGAAGCTAGGAATTGGCAAGAATCAGATGTATGCATTAAGAGACAAAGCGGGCAATATCACTAATAATATGGATGAGATAGTTCAAGTGGCTGAGGAGTTCTATAGAGATTTATACAGTACCAGTGGCACCCACGAAGATACTGTGAGAGAGAATAGTCTATAGGAATTGGAAATCCCACAAGTAACGACGGAAGAAGTAAAGAACGCCTTGGGGAGCTATACAAAGGCGGAAGGCAGCTGGGGAGGATCAGGCAACAGCAGATTTGTTGAAGGATGGTGGGCAGATGTTCTAGAAAAACTGGCCACCCTGTATGCGCAATGCCTCATGACCTCGAGCGCACTGGAATCTTGGAAGAACGCTAACATAATCCTAATCCATAAGAAAGGGGACGCCAAAGACTTGAAAAATTATAGACCGATCAGCTAACTGTCCGTTGCCTACAAAGTATTTACTAAGGTAATCGCAAATAGAATCAGGAACACCTTAGACTTCTGTCAAGCAAAGGACCAGGCAGGATTCCGTAAACGCTACTCAATAGTAGACTATATTCACACTATCAATCAGGTGATAGAGAAATGTGCGGAATATAACCAACCCTTATATATAGTTTTCATCGATTACGAAAAAGCGTTTCATTCAGTCGGAACCTCAGCAGTCATGGAGGCATTACGGAATCAGGGGGTAGACGAGCCATATGTAAAGATACTGAAAGATATCTGTAGCGGCTCTACAGCCACCGTAGTCCTCCATAATGAAAGCAACAAAATCCCAATAAAGAAAGCCGTCAGGCAGGGAGATACGATCTCTCCAATGCTATTCACAGCGTGTTTACAGGACGTATTCAGAGACCTGGAGTGGGAAGAACTGGGGATAAGAGTTAAGGGAGACTACCTTAGTAACTTGCGATTCGCTGATGATATTGCCTTGCTTAGTAACTCAGGGGACCAATTGCAATGCATGCTCACTGACCTGGAGAGGCAAAGCAGGAGGGTGGGTCTAAAAATTAATCTGCAGAAAACTAAAGTATTGTGTAACAGTCTCGGAAGAGAACAGCAGTTTACGATAGGTTGCGAGGCACTGGAAGTGGTAAGGGAATACATCTACTTAGGGCAGGTAGTGACCGAAGATCCGGATCATGAGGCTGAAATAGTCAGAAGAATAGGAATAGGCTGGGGTGCGTTTGGCAGGCATTCTCAGATCATGAACAGCAGGTTGCCATTATCCCTCAAGAAAAAAAGTGTAACAACTGTGTCTTACCAGTACTCACGTACGGGGCAAAAACCTGGAGGCTTACGAGAAGGGTTCTACTTAAATTGAGGACGACGCAACGGGCTATGGAAAGAAGAACGATGGGTATTACGTTAAAGGATAAGAAAAGAGCAGATTGGGTGAGGGAACAAACGCGAGTAAATGACATCATAGTTGAAATCAAGAAAAAGAAATGGGGGCATGGGCAGGACATTTAATGAGGAGGGAAGATAACCAATGGTCATTAAGGGTTACGGACTGGACTCCAAGGGAAGGGAAGCGTAGCAGGGGGCGGCAGAAAGTTAGGTGGGCGGATGAGATTAAGAAGTTTGCAGGGACAACATGGCCACAATTAGTACATGACAGGGGTTGTTGGAGAAGTATGGGAGAAGCCTTTGCACTGCAGTGGGCGTAATCAGGATGATGATGATGATGATGATGATGATGACATCTCTGAACCGCACACCGTCACATTCTCAATCTTAATTCAGAGACGCCTACCCTTCTCAGCTGTAAACAGTGACGCGTGCATGACGTGCAAAGCTAAGCTCCTTTTTGGGCTTCTTAGAGGATCTTCGTTATCTTCTTGCGTCCCTTACAGAACGCTCCAATGGATGCGAACCAGCATCGCCTACGTGGCTTATCGGAATCCCCTCAAAGCATCACCCGTTATGCGAAGTAGTCGACGATTAAAAGACTTAACAGCTTCCTGCGTAATGGTAACCTGTTATGAATATTTACTGCGTATTTCATTAAACGAAAACTCCCGTCAAATGACAGCCATCTTCATTTACATTTTTTTTTCACAAATAGCCTTTCAGTGTTTGAATATGCCTGTAAGCTCGGCGTTTGGCGTAACTCCAATATCTATACCGAGCGACGCGGAGCGCGATCGACGCTGTATTGAAAAAAAAAAAAAGAATCTGAGGACGCCTAAGCACTTATATGGTTTGCGAATATGAGTTGTGAATGCGAAAGCGTTAATGAGCAATTGAACGCTGCTGAGTGGCCCTTTGAGTTATGAACTCCTCTTGGGAAACGAGCGCGTTGAGACGCTTGGCGCGTTTTGATTTGGTGTTACCAAGGGCAGTTAGAACGCAGGTGCGAGCTTGCACAGACGAGGAACGCGTGCATAACGCGGGCTTCGTCGCGGCGACGCCATCTCCTATATATCACACATCACCCAACGTCTGGTGCGTTACTGCAGCAGCAGGTGTTCCCTTTGGCCTGCTCTTCTCCGACAAGGCGCGTTCGTGCCGTGGCGTTACATCCAATGGCAACTCCATCGAGGACTACCGCTTGAGCTCTCGTAGGGAGCGGACGCATCTCTCATGAGCCCCGCACGTCTTAATAATAATAATAATAATAATAATAATAATAATAATAATAATAATAATAATAATAATAATAATAATAATAATAATAATAATAATAATAATAATAATGCGCCTTTATTTTCCATCCCAAGGATGTGGAAGGCAGAGAGGAAAACCTAGATTTCCAGCTTGACGGGCTCTCGCCTCCGCGATACAAATACATGAGTTTTAGAAAAAAGAAGGCAAACAGTACAAGCATATGAGCACAGACAAAAAGGAATATCGGAATGCATAAACAAACGGCAATTTTTACACAAATGTACAATTCCAAACAAAAAAGCGATGTGCATAATGTCATGTCGCACATTTCAAACAAAAAGTGCCACCCTTTCGCGTATAACTGAAACAAAATGACGCAAATAATTTGGTCGAATGCGTTAAGATTTAAATTGTAATTTTGCACAGGTTTAAGAAATATGGAAGAGTGTTTCTGAGCATATATTGTCCGCTCGACGGAGCCAGGGTCTCCGAGCAAGCAGTGATGGAATACGCCGTCGAAGGTGAAGTAATCGACCTCACGGAGCTGCGCAATGGTACGTGGCAGCACCCGAAATGATCGGCCGACCCGCTAGACCTTCAAAAGCGCTTCGGTCGCAAGAAAACCGAGCTGACCGAGGAACTAGGCCTCGCCGGGACCTCAGCTCCCTCCAAGAGCTAGTCGCGCCCGCGGCAGCTACCGCGACGGAAGCCCATGCCTCACGACTGCGCGAGGAGGACTAGAAAATTGTGTTGCGACCCAAGTGTGCCGTGAATCTCACCAACATTGGACTTATCGCGCTCTCGGAAGCGATCTACGCGACAATCAAATTTAACCAGGCGCAAGCCAAGCAAGCCGACCAGGTGAGGGTGCACCCGATGAAAAACGCCATCGCCATTAGTGCATACGATATAACGAGGGCGGACACCTGCCAGACTCTTGAATTTTTACGCTGCGAACAGCATAAAATCGACATGCAGGTATCCGCGTACGTACCGGCTCCGGACGACTCCATACGGGGACTTGTATACAGAGTCTACACTAACGAGACGGACCAAGCCTATTGTGGATGCAAGAAGACTAGGTAATTCAAAACACTTTGTGACCACCTTCAGCGGCAGTGACTTACCGCCCTCGATAGGTTATCGGTGTTTCACCCTAAACGTGTACCCCTTCAGGTAGAGGCCGGAACCGTGCTTCAATTGTCGCACATTAGGCCATTGCTCCGACGTATGTCCACAACGCCGACGAGCAATCCCCAAATGCCGAAGGTGCGGAGAAGAGCACTCACGTCCACCGGAAGGAGAGAAGCCGACGTGCATCGCACTCTGCGTCGTTTGTCACGGGCAACACCCAACGGGTAGTCGAAACTTCAAACGGCGTTTCGTACCACCAAAAAAGACCAAGAGAATGCGTCAAAAAGCGATAATAAGACCACCGGAGAGTGTTCTCGCTCAAGAGGGCGAAACCAAGGCGTCTTTCGAGACCGCTCCGAATCATTCCCTCTTCTGCATAGCAGAGAGAGAGAGGCAAGTCCACCTTCGGAGGCAACAACTCCCAGCAACACGAACCTGCCAATCACCTAGCCTGGAGCAGCGGAAAACCTAACCCCCTCATCCAAACAACACCGCAAGTGACCACCTCGTTGGGGACACCGCTCAAGCAGAAATCACGAAATGGACGGACAACGACGCAAGCAAAAGAAGAAAGGTTCGACTCCAAGACCAGCCAGGCTGCCCGAGAAGATGGCGACTCCACAAGGCAAGAGCAAAGCAAGCCACAACAACAACAACAGGACCACCAGGTGAAGGAGCTGGTGGAGCTGATAAGATTTCTAAAATTACAGTTGGCTGCTGCTAATGATAAAATTCACCAACTCGAAATCAAACCAACCCCAATTACTAAATCACAGAATTTCAGTGCGAGCCGACCAGTGGTTCGCGCTCCGAGTGAGGCAGAAAATATGGAAACTGAGGCAACTAAAGGCGCAAGGTGGAAAGCAGCTAGCCTAAAAAAATTGAGAGGTGATAAGAAAGGCAAATCGGAATAGATAGATACGCGCGTAGCTCAACTAGAAACCGCAGTCGAGCTAATTCTAAATGCCGTAAGCAATTTAGCCCACCATATTAAACAACAAAGTGAAAGCATTGTTATCCTAAGAACGACAACGCAGGCACTTGCCACCCATACAGGCCTAGCCATGGTACGTAAGCCGTCCGCAAGTCCATCGCACCTGTCGGGAGACAATGAGTTATCTGAACCTTCGACGTCGAGGGCAGATGCTCGACTCGACACCCGGCAGGGGGACCACTGAGATCGCACAGCGTAAGGTCGGCGCGGCTGGATCCTCATAGACGTTCATGATGGCTAGAGCACCTATAATTATATGGCAGTGGAACTGCAGAGGGTTCAGACAAAAACGTCGAGCCCTAGAATTCACAATTCAAGGTTCGCAAGAAAAAGTCGACGTTTCGGCCCTCCAAGAGATTGGCATTACAGACAAATTAGCAGGCTATGGAACCTGCACGGAAATTCTTCGATGCCACGGCGCTTATGGTGCATAGAAATCTGACAATTCAAATAGACTTGGATGTGAGGATGTGGTGTGCACATTCATTGAAGTTCTGCCTCATAAACGGGCCGATCATTCTCTTTTCGTTCTAAATTTGTATAGCACCCCTAGAGACAAAAGTCCATCCGCATCCAAATTAATGATCAAAGCCGATAAGCACGCCGATAAAGCATCACTCGTAGCGCTGGGCGATTTTAACGCCCGGAATTCAGCCTGGGGCTACCCAAAGGTTAAAATAAACGCAACAAGATATGAGAAACAGCACAATCCTATGGTTTCACCCTTATGAACCACCCGGAGCGCCCCACATGCATTGGCGGCAGTGTGAGTCGAAACACGTCCTCCGACCTAGCCTTCGTCAAAAACATCGCAAAAGCCGCATGGGATAATACTGAAATGAACGTGGGAAGTAATCACTACATTCCATCGTGGCCTTTCTAAAGGGCTACAGGAAACGTACATTTACTATCCTGCATACCAGGCGGGACGCTTTTCGTTACGCTCGCGATCATCGAACTCCCGCACCCGTCACTAACCTTGAAGAGCTCGAAGAAGAGCTCGATATCATACTCCAAGACGCCAATAATGTAACCGTAGTAGAGACGGAAATGGAAGATGACGGCTCCACTTCGGACTTGAGACTAATTCACTTATGAGAAGCACAGAAAAACATACAAAACGGATGGTCGTCACAAAAGCATAACAAAAGCCTTCGCAAAAAGCTCGTACAATTAGTGACTGGGAATGCTGTTCAGTTTTCCTTTCTAAGTCAGGAACACTGGCATCAGCTTTGCAATCGAATGAACGGACAGTTGGGCGATGAAAACAGATGGTTCCTGCTTAGGTACTTAATCGAACCTAATTAAACAAAGTCTGCATCGCCGAAAAACATGCAAATAATTATTCCTTCCGTCGCCGGGGGTGACGTCACTCTCATTAAAGAGTTGAAAAATCGCTACTTCGACGTCGACAAAGACTGCCCAGTCTCAAATACCTACACAGGGCAAGAAAGTGAAGCCCTCGATAAAGACATTGAGAAGGCTGAAGTCCGAGCTGTTCTTAATAGCACAGCTGAGGCCAGTGAAGACGGGATCACAAATAAGATGCTCAGAAACGTAGTTGACCATTCAGTCATAGAAATTACAAAGTTCTTCAACTCTCATTAGAAAGTTGGCATCATCCCTCCAAGCTGGAAGCACGCAAAAGTAATTTTTATACCCAAACCGGGCAGAAACCTCGACTTGGGAAACTTAACGCCAACTTCCTTGACCTCTTGCTTAGGAAAAGTCATGGAGCATGTTTTACTCAGAAGGCTCAACGACTACGCTGAGACGCAGAGGCTATTCCCACACACGATGGTTGGTTTTAGGACCAATCTTTTCACACAGGACATAGCGTGGTAATTGCAACACGACATCCTGCAGCCAGGCCCTATCAGAGCCACATGGACTATACTAGCGCAGGACGTAAGCAAGGCCTTTGACGGTGTTACACATCGTTCAATTCTAACTAATCTGTACCAGATGAACGTGGGGAAACGCAGTTTCGCATACATCTCAAACTTCCGTAGGGAGAGAACAGCAGAAATTCATCTGGGCGACTTCAAGAGCGAACGCTTCACCGTAGGAACACGAGGAACCCCGCAAGAAGCAGTTTTATTACCTTTCTTTTCAACATTACCATAAGAAACTTGCCACCCATCCTAGATGCAATACCCCAAGCTAGCCATTCAATATATGCAGACGGCATAACAATATGGACAAACAGGCCACGGCGGCCGCATTTCGATGAGGGCGAAATGCAACAACACCCGTGTGCTTATGTGTAAGTGCACGTTAAAGAACCCCAGGTGGTCTAAATTTCCGGAGTCCCCCACTAAGGCGTGCCTAATATTCAGATGATGGTATTGGTAAGTAAAACCCCATAATTTAGTTTTTTTTTAAAATCTGGACAACCACTGGCTCAGATGGCGAAATTTCAGAGGCACTGCAAACTGCTGCGGATGCGGCCCAAGACTACGTTAAAGTAAACGGCCTCACATGCTCTACCCAGAAATCTGAACTAATAATAATGAGAAACAGAACAGACAAAACAGGCAGCCAACAGCAGGCCTCCACAATAGGGGTTCGAATGGAATCTGGCCCAGTCCCGCCTGTGCTGATCATGCGGGTGCTGGAAATGCTCATACAGCACAACACCCGCAACGCACAGGCTATAGCCGGGCTACAATCCACGATCCGGCAAATGTGCGGATTAATAAAAAAAATCGCATCAAGACACACAGGAATGAAGGAGGGGGCCATATGTCGACTGATTCAGGCATTTCTGATCAGTCGCATAGTGTACTCCCTCCTTTGCTATCACGGAAGGCGAGCGGATAGGGCAAAAATTAACGCCTTCATCCGTCTAGCATACAGAACAGCGTTGGGGCTACCCAAGTGTACCAATCCAGACAAACTATTAAGATTAAGAATACATAACAGTATAGAAGAACTAATCGAGGCGCACAAAACTGCACAGATTTTCCGTCTGTCCTGTGAATGGGCCGGCAGGTACAGTCTGGACAAGCCGGGCCTAAATCCCATAGTCGCCTTTCTGGGACGAACCCCCTTTCCGCAAATCGCAAGACGACAACTGATCATTAAACGTATTCATAAAAGCATGCTCCCAGGAAGGCGCGACGGTCGTCGTACGGCCAGGGCAAAGCAGTTGTAGGATAAGTATAAGGACGACCACTCTGTTGCCTGTGTGGATGCGGCGGCGCAGGGTAACCAAAAGTACGTTGTGAGCGTAGTGACCGAGAACGGTCGCATTTAAAAAGCGGCCACGGTCGAGGCCTTCCCCATCCTTGTCGCGGAGGAGACTGCGTTCGCTCTAGCCATCACGAATGACCTCGTTCATAGAATCGTGAGCGATTCAAAAAGCGCAATCTTAAATTACAGTAAAGGCACTGTTAACAAAACCACGCAGCAAATCTTAAACAATTATTACCACACTTTCTATCATGCGGACAGACTTAGCAATCTAGTATGGGTCCCCGCCCACTCCGGAAATCCTTTGAACGAGGAGGCTTACCGCATCACGCGAGGGTTAACAAGGCGGTAGGCGCGCCACTCCGACTCGGATTCTCCGGGTGGGGTGGTGACCACATATAATGAAATTATAAACTTGTATAAAGAAATGAGGCACATTCATCTGGCGCCTCATCGGGACCTTACCAGAGCGCAGGCCACTGTCCTTCGCCAGTTTCAGACTTACTCTTTCCGCAGTCCGCATAGACTGGCGATTATTACCAGTGAGGAATTTAACCCCATATGTGAAAACTGTAACATGAACGAATTGGCAACAGAAGTCACAACCTGTGGGACTGTAGGGGTTCACCTGCCCCAAAACGCTCTTTCCAGCCCCCTCTATAAACTTACCTGGGATACCTTGGTTAGGACTGCCGCCGAGCTCGAGGAACAACTGAAAATCGTCACTTGGGCGGAGGGAGTCGCCCCAACAGGGGCCACCCTGAGACCTCGCCATGATTTTCAATAAAAATGTTGTAACCACCACCACCGCCACCGCTGAGGAAAACTGGTCACGTGGTGTCGCATCCAATGGGAATTTAGGTGCCATTTAGCCGCTGTAGACGCTGGACGCGGCCTTTCTTTTTTCTCTCAATGAGCCATTTGACGATGTTGCATCAAAAAACATCCCGTCACGACCGTGTGTACCGTGACGATGTAAGTGAGGTGCGTACGAGTTGGCTTTCCAGCGACACAGCGAGCGTCAGAACGACGCATTTGCTGATGCCACGCTCTAAAGCGGGGCGAGCGTTGCACGCTGGAATGTGCCCATCACTGGTGCATTCAACAAAAAAAAATCATGAAAAATTATTATAGATGAAGGCTAACTAAATATTCCTTTTTGGGGAATTCTTCTAACGAAATATTGCTGCGAGACAGAAGTACTCTGTCGCATTGGGCCGGCATCGACGAAGAAGAGCTAGAAGTTGCTCCTCGCCGCCTTGGCTGTTATGAGTCCTGTGCTGTTCGACTTAGCTGTAAATATTTGTAAATATGCGTTTTTTTGTGCAAAAATAAGACCACTAATACGATGACGGTATCTGCGACAGATGCCACAAGACCTGGCTGAAGCGCCCTTAACGGCTGTCGCTGTGTGAAAAGCAGACGAGAACAAAGATATGTACGAAGCCTTCACGCGTATCGTCAACAGTGTTTGTGTCCTTATCGTTATACACGTTAACAGCTGATTGAGAAAATAATTTGGAAGACAGTAAACTAGCTAATAAAGAAAGTAGTTATAGGAGAACATAATAGCTTGTTAAAAAATAATAAATAAGCGAGGTGGTCATAAACACCTACGCGCCATTTCCACAATTTAGCACGCACTTTTGAGAGGAACAGAAAAAGAAAGAAAACCTCGTAGACAAGAATTCAGCCACAAGGGGATAATCAGAGTATCCCTGAAGGCAGCCATTTCACACGTCGAGCCATTTGGCTCCCCGTGTTGCCGGATTTCATTGAGTGGGTTGTAATTGTTGCTCCCAGCAGAAATGGCAGTTGTTTGGATCGCGACACTGGAGCGATCGGATGGGAACTCGGCGCTGACGCCCGTGGTTGTACCTGGGTCGCAAGCCCCAAGGGTAGCGTTGGCCTGGCGGCCTGGGGTACAACTGCAAGCATCCGAAGGTCCCGGCAAAGCATGAGTCGACAGGTAACAACGAAACAACTTGTTTATTTTAACATCGCAAAGAGTTGGCGGTCAGGTTTGACCGAAGTAGAGAGACGGGAGAGCACTTCACTCAACGGAAGAAATCGGAGCCCTCCTCTGGCGTCCGGGGGCAGCTGTTTTTATACTCTCGCAGTTGAGGGCAAGAAGGAACCCCTCAAAAGACGAGCACGTGAATGTACAATGGGCTAATGGTGACGCACACTGTCGTAGCGATGCCGTAGCACCATGTCGTGGCGCTGCGCAAGATCTCGTAGCAACTGGTCGTGGCGCTGCGCAGCACACTGTCGTGGCGCTGCGCAGCACACTGTCGTGGCGCTGCCGGTCGGACACAATGACTGTAACGAGAAGATGGTCCCTGCTTTGGCTTCGCCTGTTTCGGGCACAATGACTGGAACGAGATCCCTGCTTTGGCATCGCCTGTTTCGGGCCCAATAACTGGAATGAGATCCCTGCTTTGGCATCGCCTGTTTCGGGCACAATGACTGGAACGAAATCCCTAGGCGGTCGCATCGCCGCAGACGCGCCTGGAAACACCTGGCGATGAGTGTTGTGGTGACGACGATCGGGCCAAAATGTCCGCCGCCCCGCCGCCGTCGCGCCGGCAAAACCACGTGTCGCAGGCGAAACGCAACAGACCGCCCCGCCGGGGAAAGGAGATCCCGATGGACAGGGGACTGCATCCGCTGTCCGGAGGGATGTCGCTCGATGATGCTCATAACCGAAGTCGGGCGTCCCTTGACGTTTCTTGAGCGCAGCGCACAGAGAAGGCCTCGTTCTCTCGTTCAGGTTCGCACGGGACACTGCAAAGTGACTTCGGGAGAGTTCACATTTTTGTTCTCGTTCCCGGCAAGCGTTAGAACTACGCTGAAAACTCAACCGCTCAGTCAGCAAGCACGGCACAACCCTCACTAAGCCCTGCCAGGCTCTTTCCCCTTTTTATACCACTGCCTAGTTCCTTACAGTAGTCTAGCATCACTCAGAACGCGTCCACAAATTGAAAAATTGCACTAGAAAGCATATCATCACTTTGAAACACTAAACAAAAGCAATATGTTAAAAAAAATCCTGCCTCAGGAAGAAAAACATCAGTAACAAACAATTTTGAGGCTGATTCCTACGTTAGGGGCTTCGACTTAAGCCATCGGCGTTACCGTTGAGACTCCCCTTTTTGTAACGCACCTCAAAGGAATATTGTTGTAAAGCGAGGCTCCAGCGCAGGAGGCGACCATTTTTGGGAGAGATGGTCTGCAGCCATTGGAGAGGGCAGTGATCTGTCTCAATGATAAACCTCGAGCCGGCTAGATAGCATGACAATTTCTGAACGGCCCACACGAGACATGCACACTCTTTCTCGGTGGCGCTATACGCCTGCTCACGACTGGTCAGCTTACGACTAGCATACAGGACGGGGTGTTCTACTTCTCCATTTTCCCGTTGGCACAGTACAACGCCCATGCCTCGCTCACTAGCATCGCACTGAACAATGAACCCTTTTGTATAGTCTGGCGATCGTAGCACAGGCTGGCTTGTTAGGGCACTCTTTAGGGCGCTAAAAGCTCTTTCCTTTGTCTCGTCCCAGACGACTGTTTGAGGCTCTGTCTTTCTTAGAGCATCCGTCAGGGGAGCCGCGATATCAGAGTACCTAGGGATGTACCTCTGATAGTAGCCGGCGACACCTAAGAACGACCGAATATCGGTCTTTGTGCGCGGTTGCGGAAAGTCTCGCACAGCGGCCACTTTTATTTCAGAGGGGCGGCGACGACCCTGACCAATCACGTGACCGAGGTAGACAACCTCGGCCTGTGCTAACTGGCACTTAGGAGCCTTTACTGTCAAGCCTGCTTCGCGCAGGCGGGTTAGCACTGCCCGCAAGTGTGTCATATGCTCAGACCAGGATGCGGAGAATATCGCTACGTCGTCTAGATACGGTAAAGCGAATTCTTGCTGTCCCCGCAACACTTTATCCATGAGACTTGAAAAACAGTATGGCGCGTTCTTCAAACCAAAACTCAACACTTTAGGACGGAATGTTCCCATTGGTGAAATGAACGCCGCATACCTACTAGCCTCTTCTGTAAGTGGAACCTGCCAATAACCCCTGACAAGATCTAGGGTGGAAATAAACTGAGCGCTACTAACTTTCTCAAGGCGCTCCTCGATGTTAGGGATCGGATAAATTTGATCCTTAGTGATGGAATTAAGCCTGCGGTAGTCGACGCAAGGACGAGGTTCCTTGCCCGGTACCTCAACTAAAATCAAAGGGGAGGTATAATCACTCTCACCTGCCTCAATAACACCGAGCTGTAGCATTTTCTTTACCTCAGCCTCCATAATATCGCTCTGGCGGGGTGACACCCGATACGCCTTGGATCGTACTGGCTCTGGGGAGGTAAGTTCTATATCATGAGTAAGTACAGAAGTCCTACCAGGCCTCTCAGAGAACAGACCTTGAAACTCTTGTAATAGCTGGTGTAGTTCGGTTTTCTGCTCAGGCGACAGCGGTGCTTTACTGATAAGGTCACTAATGACTTGACCGGTGTCTTCCCTGTTCGTCACTGAGCCTAGTCCTGGAAGCTCGACTGGAAGCTCTTCAGGAACGTTTATCATCATGCACACCACTGCTTCCCTTTGTCTATAAGGTTTGAGCAGATTACAGTGGTAAACTTGCTGTGCTTTCCGCTTTCCTGGCAGACTTACCACGTAGTTAACGTCCGACAGTTTCTGAACAATTCGCGCTGGGCCCTCCCACTGCACGTCTAGTTTGTTGTTTAGCGATGTGCGCAATATCATGACCTCATCGCCCACCTCAAAACGACGGGCCCTGGCTGTCCGATCATAATAAACCTTGGCCCTCTGCTGGGCCTTTGTCATTGCTTCACCTGACAACTCCTGTGCCCTTCTTAAGCGTTCGAGGAGCTTAAGCACGTACTCCACCACGACTGGGTCGTCGCCCCTACCTTCCCATGATTCTCGAAGCATGCGAAGCGGAGATCGAAGCGAGCGACCGTACACCAGTTCAGCTGGCGAAAACCCCGTAGCCGCATGCGGCGCGGTCCTTAAAGCAAACATCACCCCAGGCAGACACAGCTCCCAGTCAGTTCGATGTTCAAAACACAACGCTCTCAACACGCGCTTCATGACGGAGTGGAGCTTCTCAACGGAATTCGACTGTGGGTGGTACACTGAGCTGTGTAACAGCTTTACCCCACACCTTTCGAGAAAAGTTGTCGTCAAAGCGCTAGTAAACACTGTGCCCTGATCTGATTGAATTTCTGCAGGAAAACCAACTCGCGCAAATATGGACAGTAGTGCATTAACTATCTCAACTGAGCTGAGTTCTTTAAGCGGCACTGCTTCAGGGAACTTTGTCGCTGGGCAGATCACAGTCAAAATGTGTCTGTACCCCGTGGCTGTTACCGGCAGAGGTCCCACAGTATCAATAACGAGCCGTCTAAAAGGCTCCGTAATGATAGGTACCAATTTCAACGGCGCCCTCGATTTGTCCCCTGGTTTGCCCACCCGCTGACAAGTGTCACATGTCCTCACGAAATGGTCTGCGTCCCGAAAACACCCTGGCCAATAGTACTCTTGCAAGAGACGGTCCTTAGTTTTCTTAACTCCTAGGTGTCCGGACCACGAACCCCCATGTGACAAGCGCAACAGATCCTGACGATAGCATTGAGGCACGACCAGCTGATCGAACTCCACTCCTCGGCGGTCTAGATACTTCCGGTACAGGACTCCACCTCTTTCCACAAAACGCGCAGTTTTCCTGGCGATACCTTCTTTGACATTGCAGCGCACGTTTTCCAGGCTGCCATCCTTTTTTTGTTCGGCTATCAAAGCCGTCCGGCTGACTTTTAGCAACCTATCAAGTCCGTCTGACGTAGGCGCGATGAGCAAATCAGTAGATAGCTCTTCTAACTTTCCCGCGTCGGGATTTTCCTCTCCAGTATCTGGCGCCTTCAACGCTACAGACTCAATTTTATTCTGTTCGGGCGTGCTCTGAATATCAGCTTGCTGCGCCTCTGACCCTTTTTCGTTGTTTGATAACGTCGGCCCCGCAACTACCGCCTTTGCAGCGAGCTCCCGAACCTTCGATCTGGTTAAGGCCTGAACACTAGCTTCACCAAACAAAAGCCCCTTCTCGCGCAGGAGGTGATCGGACCTGTTTGAAAATAGGTACGGGTACTGGGTTGGCAGCATAGATGACACTGCCGCCTCCGTCTCAAGCGCTCCGAAAGGTCCTTCAATAAGCACTTTTGCTACCGGCAGACACACGCTATGAGCTTCCACGGCTTGCTTGATCCATGCGCACTCGCCCGTGAACATATGGGGTTCTACGTAAGATGGGTGAACTACATCCATCGTAGCTGCGGAATCGCGAAGCACTCGGCACTCTTTCCCGTTCACGAGGAGGTCTCGCATGTAAGGCTCGAGAAGCTTCATGTTCTCGTCCGTGCTGCCTATTGAAAAAAACACAACTTTTGGTGTTGTTTCCGGACACTGCGCCGAAAAGTGACCCGGCTTCTGGCACGTATAACAAACGCCCGCTCGCCTCATCTCGAACCGCTTTCTGCGTTCGGCTTCGGCTGCCGTCTCTTTACGTTTGGTCGGATTGCTTTCACTCGCATCCTCACTACGCGTGTCCCCCTTAAATCTCATGGGCGTGAACCTTGGCCTCTCAGACTTGGAGCCAAATTCACCCTTTTGACCGTCCTTAGCTCCGCGAGCTCGACGCGTCACAAACTCCTCGGCTAGCTCAGCGGCTCTAGCCACCGTACTCACGTCTGGCCTATCCAAGACCCAGTATCGCACGTTCTCAGGTAACCGACTATAAAACTGTTCTAGCCCGAAACACTGCAGAACTTTATCGTGGTCACCAAACGCTTTCTCTTCTTTGAGCCACTCCTGCATGTTCGACATAAGCCTATACGCAAACTCTGTATATGACTCACTTTTGCCTTTCTCATTTTCCCGAAACTTCCGACGGAACGCCTCCGCAGACAGCCGGTACTTTTTTAGCAGACTCGATTTTACTTTGTCGAAATCCTCTGCCTCCTCTCTATCCAAGCGAGCGACTACGTCGGCCGCCTCGCCGGGTAACAAAGTGAGCAAGCGCTGTGGCCACGTTTCCCGAGAGAACCCCTGCTTCTCGCACGTTCGCTCAAAGTTAACCAGGAACAAACCAATGTCCTCTCCAAGCTTAAACGGCCGCATTAGGTCAGTCATTTTGAACAATACGCGTTCTCCTGCACCGTGTGTCTGACTTCCATTACGAGCGCGTTCCATCTCTATCTCGAGACGCTTCATTTCCAAAGCGTGTTGACGCTCTTCTTTTTCTTTCTCTGCTTTACGTTCACGCTCTTCTTTCTCTTTCTGTTCTTTAAGTTCGCGCTCCTGTTTCTCTTTTTGCTCTTTAAGTTCGCGCTCATGTTTCTCTTTTTGCTCTTTAAGTTCGCGCTCCTGTCTTTTTGACCTCTCCTCAATAGTCTCAAGGCATTCCGACAGCTCGTCATCCTCAGCCTCTAACTCAAGAATAGCCTTTAGCAGTTCAGGTTTTCTTAGTTTGTCTGAGACATCCAGACCCAACTCTCTTGCAAGCTCCAACAATTTCGGTTTGCGCAACGACTTCAAATCCATGGCTGCTCTGAATGCTGCTTTCTCTACTGCTTACTATTGTCTTGCCGCAAACTAACCCGGCAGCAACGACAACCACAATTACCAGCTCTGTTTCTGACACTAACAAAAAGCCTGGCAAAGCTCAGAAGAAGAAAGTCCCGCACTCACCAAACCTCGCAGGCAGGAATTCCGCGCAGTCGTTCCGCTGCAGGCAACCAGTCGTCACACAGGGCTCGTTGCACTGCTCCCGGATCGTCGTTGAGCTGCTCAGCATACTGTCAACTGCATCTCTTTGCTGCTGGCCTCCGTTGTCGTGATCTCGCCGCTGGCAGACCGTTGTTTGAAGTCGTAGGCGATCTCACCGCTGGCAACCAGATGTTTGGATCGCGACACTGGAGCGATCGGATGGGAACTCGGCGCTGACGCCCGTGGTTGTACCTGGGTCGCAAGCCCCAAGGGTAGCGTTGGCCTGGCGGCCTGGGGTACAACTGCAAGCATCCGAAGGTCCCGGCAAAGCATGAGTCGACAGGTAACAACGAAACAACTTGTTTATTTTAACATCGCAAAGAGTTGGCGGTCAGGTTTGACCGAAGTAGAGAGACGGGAGAGCACTTCACTCAACGGAAGAAATCGGAGCCCTCCTCTGGCGTCCGGGGGCAGCTGTTTTTATACTCTCGCAGTTGAGGGCAAGAAGGAACCCCTCAAAAGACGAGCACGTGAATGTACAATGGGCTAATGGTGACGCACACTGTCGTAGCGATGCCGTAGCACCATGTCGTGGCGCTGCGCAAGATCTCGTAGCAACTGGTCGTGGCGCTGCGCAGCACACTGTCGTGGCGCTGCGCAGCACACTGTCGTGGCGCTGCCGGTCGGACACAATGACTGTAACGAGAAGATGGTCCCTGCTTTGGCTTCGCCTGTTTCGGGCACAATGACTGGAACGAGATCCCTGCTTTGGCATCGCCTGTTTCGGGCCCAATAACTGGAATGAGATCCCTGCTTTGGCATCGCCTGTTTCGGGCACAATGACTGGAACGAAATCCCTAGGCGGTCGCATCGCCGCAGACGCGCCTGGAAACACCTGGCGATGAGTGTTGTGGTGACGACGATCGGGCCAAAATGTCCGCCGCCCCGCCGCCGTCGCGCCGGCAAAACCACGTGTCGCAGGCGAAACGCAACACAGTGCAGCCGAGTGACTTCCCCATTAGTATTCGATTACAAACACCGAACCAGTACGGGTTACGACGTTGTCGCCTGTGGCACTGCCGCGCATTTGGCAAAGTTATGCTGAGCAGAATTCGTTGGAAAATTGAGGGGAAAAGAGCTGTGCGCTGTCTCTGGGAATTGAAACTCGTTGCCTTCAGCGTGAAGCCTATAGAGAGTGTAATAACTTCAACATTTTGAACAGCTTCTCTGCAGCATTGTTATTTACCTGTTAGCGCTCTAATAACACCACAGCTCGAGTAGATACCAATCCGGATACTACACTCACGCTGTCAAGCTCGCTTGACTTCGATAGGATGGAACTGAAGCGTGCTTCATGCTTTAAGATCAAAAAGTTCCACGCATGCCGACATCATTTAGAATCGGAACTGCCTACGGGAGAAGCTGGATGGCAAGTATACTTCTTGCATTTCATAGAGGTGACATGCTTCTCTTGAACTCTTGATTATTTTAATGGTATTTAGTGCCAAATTATCGGATAAATTTTACAAAGAACTCAAAGAGCTGAAACGCCGAAAAATATTACGTTCGCGCCTTCGATCACCTACACTAGCACAGTCATAACGCGACTGCATTTCTCGGTACTCTTATCGACTGGCAGTTCACCTGCAACAAAATAATCTCGCGATGGAGATAGAAATAAAGAGAGATGCGTTGATGTGCCAATTTTATTCCAGGAGCTTAACCACGCCACTACTACATTGGAGATAGCGTTACAAAAAGATAGAATTGAATTCACAAAAAAGTGCGTAACACAGAAACATATCTGTTTAGCTTTGCCGGCCAATTGATGTCGAACGAACTAGCCTAAAAGGAAGCCGTCAGGGATGAGAGAAAGTAGTGACAAGTTGTTCGTTGAGCTTGACCCGGGACAACTCCGTTTCGCATTTCTTCATTGCTCATCACACATGTGAACATCGCAACAATGTGGGGTCTTCTATTCAGAACGAATGCAGTGCTTTCCTACAATAACACTAGACAGGTACACGCAACACCAAATCATACACAATAGCCTATTGCTATGCCTAAAAGGTATGGTATATATAGTCGCCTGGTGTACCTTCCGTACTGCAAGCGCAAAAAACGCGACCACGATGATACACTAATTGTACTTAAACAAAAAAGTTAGCAGTAACGGTTCCTGTGCCGCAGCTACAATTAGTGCACAGCGAAGATAACGAGAACGTATTATGGCTTTATTGTTCGCTTATGGCAACTCTTAGTGCTGAGAATATCCGAGGAATAGAAGGAAAAATGTATGCGAGCCCTACTACAGCAGACCTTTCCAAGACACGCCCACAAAGCGACACCATCACATTCTAATCTACCGCACGCCCTTGGAAACTGCAACCTCTAGCAGCCATTAAAGGCCTCTCATTTGCTGGATGACTTTTCGCAAGTGTGTACTTAACGGCCTGAGTTCTATTTAGTTTTATTGACTGCTGACTTATGCTGCGAGAATTCTTCAGCGTTCTACCAACGCGCAGAGAGAGAAAATGCAGCTCTAGAAAGTTCACTTAGCCTAGCGTTGGCTGAATTGAGCGCGCTCTACTAGTGTAATGCAAAATCTGTTTCATAGGTTTAGTGATTGTGTTTGGGTGGGCTAGGTTCGGCACGGCTTAGACAAAAATGCTGCAGCGACAGTGAGTGTTTGTCTGTGTGTAGCACGCACGCACGCACGCACGCACACCTTCATTGCTTTTAATTCTTATAAGCTCTTTAGTGCTTTCTTTTTGGCTCATCGTTTGATGCACGTGTCCTTGACGCATGTCTTGAATGGCCGTTTCGAAAACTGTTTTATTTGTTGTTTGCGGCAATGCCATTCTTCGTCTCAACTGCATATAGTTAAAAAAAAAAGGAAGCTTTCAGAGCCAAACAATGCTCAGTACAGTTTACCAGCAAGAGGCAGAGTCTCGGCGCTAAGTCATAAATGGCGGAGCAGTTGCCTCTGAACCGCAACCGGAAGCACGTGCACGAAAAGGAACAAGGTCGACGCCCCAACACAAGCAGCCCGCAATTGCTACGCTGTCCAGACAGAAGCGGAAGCTCTAGCTCCCAGCCCAACCGGCACTGAGCAGAGCTACTTTTTTATTTTTTATTATTTATTTCATTATTACTATTATTTCTTCTTTTCATTTTTTGGTTATATACTCTTCGTTTTTTTGGATAACCCATGATGTTGCTTAGCCACTGGGACTCTGGTAAAGCACTGCACTGCATGTACTAGTGTGTCGAGCGATAAAGTGTAGGAAGAGTGTCACGGACTGTACACCCGCCCTGCAATATCCACGAATTTCTTTTTACTGTATAAAATGAAATCGCGACGCTTCAGCCATTCATCCTCCGGCCCTGAGATTCTTTACTGCGACAGCAGCAGGCTGTCAGAGTGGTCACGTGGTCACGTCACCATTCATAGGCGCCGACTAAGTGGGCGCCCCGGGGCCCGAGCTTCCTCCGGAATTTGCTGGAAAGGGGGGAGGGGCTGAGCCCCCATTCCCCCCCGGCAATGCCGGAGCCTACCCCTCTACTTACCCCACGCACACACCTAAAGTGTCATTACTAGAGCTTTTTCACCCACATCATTTGCGGTTTCTTTTGACTTGCCTCCACCTTTTCACTTAAAATTTTATTTTGACTAGTAGCTTACTACATCACTGTCAGCGCAGACGTACATGGCTTTTAATTCATACATTCTCTTTATTTCTGCAAACTCTGATGACAGGAGAACAAATGCATTAGAAGCACCAGCGGCGGCTGTCTCATCCGTATTTTCTAATTTCAACATTGTCTTAATTTTACACTGCAGACACTATGCACATCCACAATATATCCACACACAGGACAAATTTTATAGTCTTTGAAAGAGAAGGAGGTAGCCAATTAACAATTAATTATAAAGGTATGGATAACGTATGTCTAGAGAATTAATATGTTGCTGTATGTTCACTTCGCTTCAAATTGCTTAGCGTGCTTTTTGACCCATAAGAAAAGAAAGCAACAATAGGCTTCAGTGACCCCTTCGGCAGAGTCTTTTATCAACGGTGTGTGAAATGCATGTGAATGATATGTGTCTCAGCATTGCTTCTCTTTCCAGTAAACAATGCTAACTACTCATGAAAAAAAATTCTAATAATTTCTAACATTTATTACGCATGGAAACACCGTCATTTGCATGCAGAGGGCATACATATATACAGTGTGTCACAATGAATTATCATTCACCAAGATTTAAAAAAGAGCATTGCGTAACACGAAAAAAATCTAGTGCATATTGTTGCCAGTACAGTGGAGTAGCTGCGAGTAATTTTTAGTTACTGAGATTTAATTAGGTAACTGCAATTATCTATCTAACTTGACACGTACTATCCTAATTATCAAATTGTCAATGAGGCATTTATAGACACAGCCAAGGAACATCTAACTGCGTTTTTTTTCAGTGACGTACTAATTGCGTACTAATTTTTTCCTACTTATAAATAAACGCCTCTAAATATGAAAAATACCACGTGACTGCGCCCGCACCCGCTTCATAAAGCAGCGCGCCCGAACATGCGCCCTCTGAGCTAGCCAGGACGACACAAAGGAAATAAAGGAAAACATCGTGATCGAGATAGTGCGTTATCTGCCGCGCCCCGGCCGAATTAGCACGTCGCGTTTGGTGTTAGTTGGAAACAAGCTGTGATAACCGTTGTCTTAGCGTAAAAAAAGTGCACGGATGGTTCCATATCTTTTCTTTCTTGCTACAAGACCTACCACCACAAAAGCGAATTGACAATGTCAGCGCAAGTGTTTTAAGGTGCGTTTTGTTTCGTCTCAGTCGCCATGTCTTTCTCTAATGAGCAGAAGGAAAACATGACTTTTTCCTTCGGAGCTGCAAATGGCAACAAGAGGAAGGTCGCAAATATATATTAGTCATGGAAGTGTGGTGGTAGACCAAACGCATCGATTATCATCAGAAGTTATGAAAACCTAGAAAAAACCGGCAGCTTCAAGAAACAGCGGCGGACGATTCCATCTTTGAGTCCTAGCCTATTTGCGGATGTTCTACCATTTATGGCCTAAAACCCTCATGCGAGCGTGCGGGACGTGGCCGGCGAGGCAATAATTTCCAAGGCATCAATTTGGCGTTTTCTATATTACGGCATTTAATCCGTACCGCCTTAATCAGCATCAATGCTTGGAAGATAGGGACCTGTAGAATTGCCTAGATTTCTCGAATTGGGTCTTCACAAAAGCCGATGCGTTACCGGACTTTTTGAGCAAGATCATGTGCACAGATGAAATCAATTTTCGCAGAAACGCCCAGGTAAACTTGCATAATGCACACTATTGAAGTGACTTCAACCCACACTGGGTAAAGGCAATCGGCACCAGCACCAGTGGTCGTTCAATGAGTGGTGCGGAATTTACGCCGGCGCTATAATCGGCCTCATCTTCTTCGATCACACACTGAACTGGACAGCGTTACGTAAACTAAATCCTTGAAGGAGCGGTTGATGAGTTTCTCAGCGAAGTCTCGCTGTCTCTTTTTCCACTTTCATCAGCAAGATGGGGCACCCGCACACAGCAGTAGCTGATCACGAAACTGGATGGATGCGACTTTTCTTGCGCAATATATTGGAAGACACGCACCTGTAAATTGGCTGGCTAGGTAACCTGACTCTCTCCACTCGATTTCTTTCTTTGGGCTTATGCGAAAGATCGTGTTTTTACATCATCAAGACCCACGTCAGATTAGCTCAGTGCAAGGATAACGGATGCCTGCCGTATAATTGCAGCGTCGGTCATCAAGAAAGGGATTGAATATGCGATAAAGCCGACTCAGTACTGCGTAGCTGCGAAAGAAGACCTATTCGAGCACGTTCCCTAGGCAGCAGCTGGTGTTCGACGGGGCTTACAAATTCGTAGATAACAAGGGCACATAGAAATCGGATGTTTTTTATTGTATTTTTTGTGCGCAAGAATCCAGATTGCGAATTCGGCTCATTTAGAAGTGGTACATTTTCTTTCTTGAACGCATCGGTTTTGCCTTTTCTCTACACGTACGTCGCTTCTCGGTCTATTTCTATCACTTTTATTTTTTGCCACGAAGCTGTTTTTGCAGCACGCATACACTTTCACGAAAAGTAAGACCGCCACTCTAATTTGGCTTTGGTCCGAAGCAAGTTTCTGGAGCGAAATATAGCTGCGTGCCCACTTTTTCGATGCGGTGCGAAGAGAGACGAGATTTGGAGACATTACATGCCAATTATATTGCTTTTCGCGTTTCGTGAGCGATCTGAGCGGCGCTTCGGCCACGTTATCAAGGGACTTTTGTTGTCGATGCGATTAGTCGGCCTTGAGAGCCGGATAATAAGTGTGCCGTAGAAATGAGAGGAAGGAATAGCTACGAAGCCGCGAAACCTGTTGGTGCTCTTTCCGTACCATTATCTAGGTGATGCGCTGTCTCTTTGGGCTTGCGATAGGCAGCGCAGTTGATTTTAATCAGCTTATTTGAGGGCGCTACATTATTATGCGGGTGGGAGCGCAGTCACGTGGCATTTTTCATATTTCGTGAAGTTTCTTTGCCAGTCTGAAAATATTGTACGCAATTGGCACGTTGCTGAAAACACCGCAGTTAGATCTCAATAGAGGGTGCCTACAAATGCCCCATTGACACTTTGATAATTAGGACAGTACTTCTCGAGTTAGATAATTAATTGCAATTAGCGAAACAAACAGCAGTAACAATAATGTTACTGATGGCCGGAGTAAGGATACTGCTCTTTCTTTAAGTCTTGGTGCATAATAGTTGGAGCACCCTGTATAATTCAGTCAGTAACTGAAATGAGGCCAAGCCGGATTCACTCGCAATCAGAATCAACAGCAGTCATCCGCAGCTGGCCTTATACTCGGACTCACTGAAAAAGAAAAGAAAGGAGAGAGAAAGGCTGCAGTTTCGCCAGAAAGGCGAAGCAGTATCAGTGATAGCGAAGTATACGACAATTACGCGAAGGAGGATTACACCACCGAGAGACGCTAGATTCTTGATGGTGCGAGCGGACTCAGACTGTGAATCTGAACTGTCTCCTACTGTGAGGTCTTGTAAATTCTCGTATTATCATATTCTCCTAACCCCCCCGGAAAAAATGAACACTTTCTGCCTATGTCACCATCTCCTCAAAAGCAGCTTCACCTTCGCGATGCACAGAATATTGTCCTCATCCCCTACAGTATTGCGTGTCGTAGTCGCGTTCAATATCAGCTGCTACACGGTGTCCGTGGTCAAAAGGGCCCTCAGACTGTGCAAAGGCACCGACATACGAATAATTACAGCTAACTTGGCAAAGCCCCATACATTCTCCCCCAGGCACGCATATCCAGCCGCACCAGTCACCCGCAACAAGTCGCGCGCCCACGTACACGCACTGTCACTTTTCGTCTTCATTATTTTTTCGTGCAGCAACAGACTGGAACGGCCTTTCCAACGAAATCACAGTCATAACCTGTCCTAGCACATTTTTAAACACCGTAACAAATTATCTTACCCTGTAATAAAATTATGGCCTTCAATTTTTTCTGTATGTATATACCCACCCCTTATGTAATACCTCTTCAATGGGGCCTTTAAGAAAATAAAATGAAATGAAATGAAATTGGAGAACTATACAACGTTACAATTACTGGGTGTTATATTACAACACTTTTTCTGTATGTCGGTGCCTTCACGCAGTCTGGGGCCCTTTTGACCACGGACACCACGTAGCAGCTGATATTGAATGCGACCGTACGTGCACGAACACCACCAGTGTCAGAGTCTCTATGGGTTTCAAAGCTACGCAGAAATTACGAAGTGCAAAATTGCGAGATAACTTTGCTGTTAGTGCGTCTAGCTACGGTGCACTGCCTACCCGCCACGGTAACTCAACGGTTATGGCGTTGCGCTGCAGAGCGCGAAGTTGTTGGTTCGACTCCCGACTGCGGTGGCTTGTTCTAGAGCGGAAAACAGCAAATGGTAATATTTAGCTTCTTACGGCACTCTGTCGCTAATTGACTGCACTCTGGACTGCACACTGCTAGCCGTAAACTACTGAAAGCACACAGCCGCTGGGACATCAGTTCGAAATGAAAATGCCGGCTGTGGTGATAAGCAGCTGAATTTTGCTGTTATTTACCGTATGCTGAGGGCGAAGCTGACGATGACGGTTGATGGGGCCTGGCAGGACAACCACGTGATAGCGACGACGATTTGTAAATGACAAACATCGTCATCGTAACGGAAAGCACGAACAGACGTTCGGAGAGAGCAAACTTAGTTTCGAGCTGTTATCTGCAGCGCACTGAGAAACGTACAGAAGTCGTCGAAAGTACATGAGTTACATTGCTTTCGGCCGCCAAGCTTACTATACAGGCTGTTTAGGGGAGCCCCTGTGGTACACTATAAGTTGCTAGGCCATGGGCAATGAAAATAACCCTTGTATTCATCATCAGAGGTGTCGAGTGTCAGGAGTGCGACGTTGACCGCACCATACAGTCGAACGGCATATATGGTAAAGGCGCATGGTACCTGTTACTAGGGGTGTGCGAATAATGATTTTTGAGACCAAACTGAATATGACTCGAATAGTGCCAGGATCGAATAGAATGAAATCATGGTGTTTTCGAATAATTAACAGCCGTTTTAACATGTATAATATAAAACGATGTTATCATCCTAGTATTCATAAAGTTGGCAATAATGTTTGTTTACATTGCACGCTATGAAGCGTTTTTTTTAATTAAAAGCACAAATAGAACGTTAGGGATAAGCAAGCAGTTCGTTTGCCAGGGCACGAATAATTGCTGTGTAGCCGGTAAAGTCTCGCTTACTGACAGACGTGCGCAATACCACTACGTTCTCGAGTTCTAGGTCGAACTATGCCCGAGGGGAGGAAATTTGTCGTACTTTTCTCCATTTTCTTGTTTAATTGCGCTCAGTTGACGTTTCTATATATTCGAAAGACATAAAACAATACATATTCGTATCTGCGAATAGTGACCATTCGATTCGATGACCGAATCGAACAGGACGCTATTCGATTCGCCAATCGAAAGTTTCGAATATTCGCTCACCCCTGCTGTATACTGTTGACAAAGGCTTGTAAAATCAGTGGCGTGCATTTTACTCTGAGTTCATTGGGTTTCTGTCCCGTTTTCCTTGCTTACCCGTGCTAGCGAGCTTTATACTTCGGTGTTATATCCACGCTAGCCTTTACGTTTTCTTTCTTCTTTCCTGCGCGCAGTCCGCGCCGTTCCTGTTGCCTGATTCCACACACGGAGAGCATGGTTACGAGTTTTCGCGACTCTCGTATCTTATTATTCCCTAAAAGAATACGACATAAGAAGGCAGGATGTGACAAAACACGACAAGACGTGTGAGATGATACAGTAGAACGCGACCTAAAGTACGACAAAATAGGCGATGGGCCCACAGTAATTCAATTCAATTCAATATTTATTTTTTCTATTGTACACTTGAAACGTACTCCGGGCTTAAAATCTGCGCTCTTCAGCTTGACCTGTCCGAGGAGGCGTCGTACTTGGCAGTTAGGGATAAAAACAAACTAGAATACAGGATAGGTGGTCTCTGCTACACGACAAATCGTTGCAAGCTCTTGAAGTACGCACAAACCAGCCAAACTTCTGCTTGATGTATGTTTCTTTACTCGGAAGAATATGGTAGCATATTAAACAAAGTAAAGCATGGGACTGTATTTAAATTACATGACAAGTATTACAATTATCAATAACTAGGTGTACAACTCGTAAGCATATTACAGTCAGAAAACGGCAGTTATGTACAAAAATGTAACAAGCAAAAATAATAAAAATAGAAGGAAGTTATTTCGAACACCAAATCCAACCAGAGTAGGAACTATCTATCACTTATTAGTTTGTTACACTCAATATAATTTTACAAAGTTCACAGACTGTTCCAATTTGTTCCTTTTATTCAGTTACTTTGACCGAATTTCTGCTCTGAAAGCATAGGCACGCTATACCGCTAGGTACCAGGAAAAAGGAGACCTTGCCTAAGAAATTTAACTTAAGGGAATTATAGAGCAGAGAAAAAACTCGGGCCAGTGCTGTGAGCAAATATGATCCTATCAATTTTCAGTTGTATAGTTGTACTTTTCATATTTTGCTATAGCTGGCGAGAAGTAATATATGGATGTCTTTTAACGGTGGTTTTGCTCATTTCGGCTCGCAATATGTTTTTACACTCCAAAAGAAGGTAATGCAGTGCTGTTCGTAAAAGTGTCGACGACGGAAGCATACATAATCGATAATGGATAGCCACGCGTGCCTGACTTCTCGTTTCCAGTTTAAGTATATAGAAAGAGCCGGCACTCTTCCGACTCATCTCCAACTCGGCGGTTCATTTCCGTGAAGCGACGGATGCGTCGCCTCGTCTCGGGTACACGGCTGCCTTTGCCTTCGAGAAGAGGGGGCTTTGAAATTACCGACAAGCCGTCGGCATGACAGCAGCCGAAGCGAGCACAGCAGCAAGCCGAGCCGAAATCAGGCCAAGTCGGAACCGTTACCGCGTGGCGCGTTTCTACTTTGTAAGGGAAAACACAGACTGCATGGCACGCACACACACACACACACACACACACAAGCCGTCTTTTCGTCTCTAGTTTGACTTGGAAAGGCTCGGTAGACCGATGGTGAGGCTGCTCCTGATTAAATAGCGTTCGCTTGTTCGAGTCGCTGCGGCGCTGCTGCATGCGACGAGTTAATTGCATTCCGCGTAGACACGCCCTCGGCCCTCGCCTTTGCGTACCCAGGCGTCGAATGCGTTGGGAGCGAACCTGAGGACGAGTGCAAGAAGAAAAAGAAGGAACAGGAAGGAAGGGAAAACAATTCGCCTCACGCTGGCACATTGTGCACCCGATGTGCATTGCCCCTGGGCGCGGGAACTGGCTGCCGAGTCCTGAGACAAAGGCCAGGGAGGCTCCTGCTGCCACTGCCGCTTCTGCTGCTGCTGCTGCAGCCAGGCGAACCGCGAAACAACAACAATGCGCCTCTTTCGACCTAGTCCCATTTTCCCAGTGCTTTTCTTTCGCAAGGTTTTTTTTTTTTGGTTCTTGCTTATACAAAGTCCTGAACGCGTCACGTTCCGCTTGCCTCTTCAGCATCGCGTTCATACTATTATCTGTCTGTATAGCTTGACTAACTTTAAGGCCGTATGTTTTTGAAGAAAAAGCGAAATAATTATGCAGGAAACGCAAAAGCTCAACAAAGTGAACCGAAACGATTTGGATGTTGTTCTGACGAGAAAATTTTAGAGGTTTCATTGCATAGTCCAGCGAAGAAGTGATCTATAAAAGGTCCTGAGGGGCCACACCGATATTCTGCATTGTGAGGGCGGTTGATTCACAGGTAGCGTATTTGTTTGACGATAGTGGTGGCCGTGTTTTACATGCTGATGTTTAATTCTGGCGCTCAATGTTGCGAAAGAAGGATACCTTAGACTGATATTGTCGCGATGCACAACAGGACATGCAGACAAGAGACGATGACGAAGAAGTGTTGTTGTTGCTGGGGCGCTTCCGCCGCCATGTTCTAGTGTCATCTGCTTCCGTCAGCATTCGCTTTGCATAAACAACATTTATGATTGTCTCTGCCTTGCAACGTCTTGGTGGAAGCGCGGGGTACCAACACGGAGCCCCGCAGCGGTCGCCGCGTGAGCCTTGACACGATGATCGACAGCCTGAGCGCCACAATGACCGACCGCCCACATCCGGTGCCGCAGACTCTGACCTCCGTCGTGTTGTCCCAGCCCTGAGACCCAGGGACCTTCAATGGCATCGATGGTACGGACGTTGAAGACTGGATTTCCTGGTAATAACGTGTAAGCGAAAATAATCGGTGCGTCGCAACGCTAATGCTAGCGCATGTGATATTCTGCCTCGGAGACACGGTACTACCATGGTACGTGACCCACGAACGCGACATAACGAGTTGGGGCATTTGCAAGCAGAAGCTTCTAGACTTCATTGGAAGGTCCTTTGGCCGTCAGCTGGCAGCGAAGAAGGAGCTATCGACCCGTGCTGAAACGTCGACAGAGTCTTACGTGGCGTATACTCAAGATGTCCTCGCATTCTGTCGTGAAGTTGACAAAGACATGAACGAGATCGACAAGATTGGCCACATCCTGAAGTGCATAGCAGATGACGCATTCAACCAGCTTATCTGCTGGAACTATGACTCGGTGGACGCGATCATCAAAGAGTGCCGCAATTTCGAACTAACGAAGAGTCGTCGCATTACGCAGCAGTTCAACAGGCTAGCAAATACAGCTTCGACGTCTTCGTGTGAAGAACAGCCACGTGGGCCTCCTCTGTCTGGAGAGGAAAATTTGACGCGGTTAATTCGTCGCGAGCTCGAAGCCATGTCTTCCGCCGTTCCTCGTCAGCACTGCCCAGACAACGCCTGTTTTGTCTCGCTTATACAGGCCGTTGTCAGACAAGAGATAGAAAATTTGGGCCTCCCGTCTTTCTGCCCCATTCGTGATGCCGCTGTCAGTCAGGATCGTCCCCGTCCAACCACTGCTTTCCCGTTTTGAGCGGTTCCACCACGCCGTCGTAACTCGGCCGACCGGAGAACACAGGACGATAGGCCGATTCGTTTCAATTGCTCGCGTGCTGGAGATATTGTACGTCATTACCGCAGTCGTTGGTCATCGCCCCCTAGGCGCAGCTTCCCTTCCGACCGTCCAGATCAAGGTGCTCTCCGTTTCTCTGTGTGCTCTTAATCTACGAATACCGACAGCGCACCTACGACCTTCCGAACCAGCCTGTCACCATAGCCCATATAACTCGTCGGTCTCGTTCACCGCAGGCCCACCGCTCTTCTTCCCCCGCGTTCGTGCCACAGAAAAACTAGCCGGTGCAGCTCCCGGAGGTGACGCTGCGTCAACCGACCTGGAAATCCTCTGCTCGCATTGCCCACCCTTGGAAGTATATTAGACGTTGAGGTGGGTGGAGTCCCAGTCAAGTCCCTCATCGACACCGATGCGCAGATGTTTGTAATGAGTGCCGCCCTTCGCAAAAGACTCAGAAAGGTCCTCACCCCTCCGGTACCGTGAAGAGTACGCGTTGCCGACGGCAGTATGCCACGGGTCGTCGGCATGTGTATACAGCGCGAGTAACGATTGCCGACCGTCAAAATACCGTCTTATATATTGTGTTACACCGCTGTCCGCATTACCTGATTTTGGGGCTGTACTTTCTTTCGACTCATTCTGCCCTAATAGACTTCGCTACAGATGTCGTGCAGTTGGACCTTCTTTCTGACAGCAACTTTGTTTCTGATGCACATCATCCGTCCCTGTATTCTGCCGAATTCTCCCGGTTGCCGCCTCAAGCAGCTACTACTGTATACCATTTAATGCTCGACCATATGTTCCAGATGGCGACTACATCGTCTCTCCGCTTGTCCACGTTATTCTACATAGCAGAATATGGTCAAGCGCGCACAAACAAGGACAAGGTGGGGAGCAAACAACACAAGCGCTTTGTCCTTGTTTGCGCGCGCTTGACCGTGATCTTCTATGCGTGACCAGTTATAGCCCAAAAGTCGGTGATGTTCTTGTACAGCATAGCGTCGCGCTACCAAGCGCCGTTGTCACTGTTGTCGATAATTCTACTTGGCTGCCTGTTCTAAATTTTGGGTCTGTTGTACATGTTATCCCCGGTAACATGACAGTGGCTGGTCTGACACCTATGCAAGAGTACCAGATATCTCCGCTTGCGCCCATTATTTCTGCCTCTGTCAGCTTTACCGCGATATTTTTGATTTCGATGACCGCTCGCTCGGCCAGGCAGCCGTAGTCACTCATCGGATTCATACCGGTGACGCGTCTCGTCCATCGCCGCCCCTACCGCCTGTCTGCTGCAGAGGACAGCACCATTCAAAGCGAAGTCGCGAAGATGCTGAAGAACGTCATCGAGCCTTCCGTTAGCCCTAGGGCCTCACCAGTTGTCCTGGTCAAGAAAAAAGAACACACCTGGAGATTTTGTGTAAATTATCACCATCTGAACAGGATCACCAGAAAGGACGTGCATCCATTGCCTCGTATCGATGATGCACTTGACTGTCTACATAGGGCGAAATATTTTTGATCGATTGAGCTCCGCTCGGGCTACTGGCAGATCGCTGTTGATAAGATGGATCGGGAGAAGACAGCCTTTATTACGCCTGATAGACTTTTTGAATTCAGAGTCATGCCCTTCGGGCTTTGAAATACTCCAGCGACGTTCGAGAGTCGTTCTCCAAGGCTTGAAGTGGATGATCTGTTTGTGTCATCTCGATGACATAATCGTTTTTGCACCAACATTTGAAACTCACACTGAGCGTCTCGTGACTGTCCTTGCTGTTCTGCGCGCTGCGAAACTTCCGCTCAACTCGTCGAATTGTTACTACGGTCGTCGTGAAATAACCGTTCTTGGGCACCTTGTAAACGCCAATGACATTCAACCTGACCCGGCCAGAGTTCGAGCCGTGAGAGACTTTCCTGTGCCGTGCTCAGCTAAGGACGTTCGCAGCTTCATAGGCTTATGCTCGTACTTTTGTCGCTTTGTTCAGAATTTTGCTGACATTGCTTGTCCTCTCATAGAGCTTTTAAAGAACGACGTCGCTTTCGCGTCGGGACAACGGCAGGCTGAAGCCTTCACAGCACTCATGAGACTCTGGACGAGCTCCCCAATTTTAGCCCATTTTCACCCTTCAGCGCCCACTAAAATCCGTACAGGTGCTAGTGGTCACGGCATTGGCGCTGTTCTTGCCCAGATTCAGCGTGGTCAAGAGTGCCCTATCGCTTACGCAAGCCGTCTTCTGTCCACGGCCGAGCGCAACTATTCTATCACAGAACGAGAGTACCTAGTACTAGCGTGCGCGGTGGCGAAGTTTCGTCCACACGTATTTACCCATTTCCGCGTAATTACCGACCACCACGCGCTCTGCTGGCTCTCCTCGTTGAAGGATCCTACATGGCGTCTTGGGCGTTCAGCACTTCGCTTGCAAGAGTACACTTTCTGTGTAGCTGTTTACATCAGGACACCAGCTGCTTGTCCCGCCTCTATGTTGATCCACCAGAAGCCACAGACCTCGAATCCGACACCATCGTGATGTCCATCTCAGGCTTCCTCGACAATGGCGATGAACAGCGTGGTAATCCCTCTCTGCGAACCATCATGGATCGGTTAAGCACGCCAACTCCTGATCCTTTCCTTCGTTTCTTCTCTATTTCAACGGAGCCCTGTACAAACGCAACTTGCGTCCTGATTGTGCCTACTGGTAGCCGTACCGGGGCACCTTCAACGCACCGTGCTTCAACAATTCCACGACGTGCCCACCGCTGGGCATCTCGGTGTTGTTCGCACCTTTGACTGAGCCCAACGGCGTTTCTTCTCGCCCGACCTCTACGGCTCTGTGCGCCGGTATGTGACTGCTTGCGACCCGAGCCAACGCCGAAAGCCCACACCCATGGCTCCAGCTGGGCTTTTACAACCCATCGATATGCTCACTGAGCCTTTCTTTCGCGTGGGATTCGACCTACTTGGCCCTTTGCCTTTCTCAACTAAGGGCAACGAATGGGTTGCGGGTGCAACCGATTACGCGACGCGCTTCCCCGTTACGGCAGCTCTGCCTAAAGGTTGCGCCACTTGTGTCGCGGATTTTCTCCTACACAACGTCATCCTGCAGCACTGTGCTCCTAGTCAGCTCCTCAAGTATCGCGGACGTTACTTCTTGTCATAGGTCATTGATGATATTCTCCTCCTATGCTCCACTGAGCATCAAATATCCACTGTTTACCATGCACAGACTAACCGTCTCACAGAGCGACTGAACAGAACGCTTACCTACATGCTAGCTCTGTACATTTCTCCAGACCACCGGGACAGGGACGTCGCTATTCCATATGTCACATTCGCGTACAATTTGTCCCGCCATGGCACTGCAGGTTACTCAACGTTTTATCTACTGTTCGGCCGTGATCGCATTTTACCTTCGGACACTACTTCCACAAGTCACACAGTCGCACACCGCTCATTCCCGCGAGACAATTTCTATGGCAGCACAGGCCCGTCACATTGCTCGCGCCGCCCTCAATGATTTCCAGGCTAGCCAGATGTCCCGATACCATATGCACCATAGCGACGTGCAGTATTAACTTGGCTCCTTCGGGCTCCTGTGGTCACCATCTCGTCGTGTGGGCTTATCGGAAAAAACTTCTGTCGTGATATTCAGGTCCCTACCGAATCCTCCGACAGCTTTTGGATGCGACGTACGATATTGCTCCCGAAGAGCCAGGCCCGTCTTCCGTACAGCTAAGAACCGATGTTCATGTCTCCAGTTTAAAGCCCTATGTGCGTGCCTTTGCCGTGCCATAATCGCTTGCGCTGGCTCGGCGCTCCAACCCCGGCGGCGTAGTGCCGCGATGTAGAATAGGACATGCAGACAAGAGACGATGATAAGTGTTGTTGTTGCTGGGGCGCTTCCGCCGCCATGTTCTAGTGTGATCTTGTGCGTTCAGCATTCGCCTTGAATAAACAACGTTTGTGCTTGTCTCCGCCTCGCGCCAATATTATTATTAAGGTTGCATACATAAAACGATCACACAGAGCAGAAAGAATAAAGCAGACTCTTCTGGAGGGGTTCTGGAGGAATAAAACAAAAGAAAGCCGAGCACAAAGCATCAATGTAGCTTACACGTATTTAAGCGCGTCTGTATACCAGTTGTTTATTTTACTAGTCGCGGTTCCGTCGCGCAATGCAGATGCGTTTTCAGGCACATGTGCGCACAGTACGCATTGCGGCATAAACCGCTCGCCACATCGATATTCTCACTGGAGTGCGCGCGTAATAATTTTTTCTTCACTACTCGTTCATTCTTTATAACATCGGATCCACTCGTATGCATGTGCTACACCTTTCTTTTTCCGCGAACTTTTCTCCGTCACTTGCTTAGAACTTTCCGTCATGCTTATTTTTATTTCTTGAAATCTTGCATGAGACCTATTTTTGATCCCCTGTGTCTTCCGCTTTACTTATCTCCTTCTGTGGTAGGACATTGCTTATGCCTCGCAGTAACCAGCCTGTTTCTCGTACTACTCTTACAGTAATGATGTAGCAGCGTTGCGTACTTATGAGTCCTATAAAAACGGCGCATGAAAACGCGCCGAATGGTGGCGCTATATACCTAGGGAAATTTGGAGGACGCTTAAGTTTCGCCTTTAAGGGTTTGTTTCTGAAAAGGGGCAAATCAGCTGGAACCTCGACCTGCAGAGACAAACCTCCCCATTTCACTTTCGTCAACCTGCAATATCCACAAGTTGCTTGTTCGTAAACGGACGAGTAACAAGGCGCTAGTGGCCACGGTCGACTCGTCCAACGAACAGTGCGCGTATTCTGTCCTTTCCGGAATCAAGCGTTTTTAGCCCTTTTAACGCTGTGCTTTGAGTGCGAAGAGTCGCCGATATGTGTGCGTTGAGATCCAATACCCCCCACCATTTCTCTCTCGCCCTTTCCGTTCCGGCATCAACACGATATCCCTTCCGGTTGTCTTTCCTACTCTGTAGTACATCTTAGCTGTACGCTGGCCGACTTACGAGAGCGTGCGGCGACGATAACTTCCGCAGCACTTTCACTCTTTACTCGCCCAGTGTAGTGAGCGAGCCTATTTCGGGCACAATATGGTACTATTGTGAAGCCTGCCCCAACATGGCCAACGCTAGAAAAGGGGAAAAAAAAATACGCTATGTCGAACTCTGCGTGTACGCGCCGATGGTTTGCGTGAATGGAAACCATTATAAGGTGCGACCAAGTGCGTACATGGACCCTCGTATACCGGAGTAGACGTACAATCACTGCTGTGTCTCGTCTATGCTCGGGGGTTAACTGTCGGCTCCGCTTCCTGTTGAGAGGCCTCCTCTATATGGTGCCGCTTCCCACAGACGAGCACCGACACCGTTGTGCCGTTTGTTCACCTTTAGACGATGCGTAGAAGTCTCACGAAGCAGCAACGACCGGGGCGGCCGCCAGAAACTTTTTGCTCAGAATAGATTATTCAGCACAGAGTGCCGAGAAACTTCCCGATGTAATTTCTGAAACGTTGTGTCTGCCATTACAACATCGGTACAGTCCCAGCAGACAAAGATTAGCACAATTCAGTGACTGGTGGACGGAGCGGCGAAATCGCGACACCCGGCGCTATTGTTCCCGAGCACGCCGATAGCGAGAGTGCCAGACACCTTCATTTTTCCAAAGCAGGGGTAGCCGGCAGAAACCGACCCATCGTAAAGCCCTCGTTTCGAAAGCTATCATATGCCTCACTTTTCGCCCAAGCTATGCCCCAACGAGGCTGCACACGCGAGCCCTTTATTAATTTTTTATGCGCGGGCGTTATTGATGGTAGTTTCTTATCGCAGCCTTGTTGCGCAGCCTCGTTGGCGCATAGCTCGGTTGAAAAGCGAGGCCTATGATAGCTTTCGAAATGCGGGCTTTAAGATGGGTCAGTTTCCACTAGCCATCGTTGATTTGGAAAACGGAATGCACCGGGCACTATCGCTATCGGCGCACTCGGGAACAACAGCGCCGCATGTGGCGATTAGCCGCTCCGGCCACCAAAGCCATCTGAAGAACCGCTACATCCATATGTATATAGAGCAAAATAAACGTTTTTCACCACCACCACCACCACTTGTGCTAATGCTTTTTCCACTAAGAAGGCACGTTCCGCACGTTTCCCGCACCATTTCGGTGGAAATGATGCAGTACTGTTGTGGAACCTTGATCACTTCTCTAAGAACTCTACGAAAAAGGTCTTAAGAACATAGTTATTAAGGCGCAGAGTGAAGGTACGTTAATCAGTTGTATTCCTAATCACTCGGTGAATTTGATTTAGTTTCCCCGAAGGGCAGTTTCAAGCTACAGTGGCTTTCTCGCAACATAGCACAGCTTAGCATTTGTCGCGAATCACATCCTGTATTGAAAGTGATTAGAAACTCTCCAAAACGCGATCTTTAAGAAAAGGAATTAATAGAAAGGAACGAAAGAGGTAAGAACTGAAACATATTTTTAAACAGCCTTTCAAGATGCCACGCAAAAGCAGAATAGACTTTCAGGGAACTTGCCACACCACACGCGCAGCGAAATGGTGCCGGGAGAAAAAAAGAAAGCTTGGCAGCATGTTACACACCGGTAACATGTGAAGGCGAAAGCCTGGTGCACATCTGGTGATGCAGTAAGTTATGCGATCGGAGGGGTCAGACCTCTTGCAAGGCATAACGAGCCCTAGTGTGAAGTACGCGTGTGGCGCTTTAGGTCGAGCGCCTCAACGACACATGCGAGCACTTGATGCACTACCCCAAGGTGCAGCATGCTTGTCGCCAGCAAGTGTTGCAAATGTGGGACACAAGCCGGACACAATTACGTTGCGTCCTATCAGCAGGGGAAAGCAGCACTAGCGGTCAAACGCCTTGCTCCCGCAGTTTCGCACGTCGCAACTCGTTTCTCGCTCGAGCATCCTCGGCCGTAGCGTACTTCGAAGGCCTACCGCGCAATCCGCTAGGCCCCCGACGATCGTTCTTCATCGCCGTCTCTCTTGATTCGCAGTCGACTGTCACCAGAACGCCACCGCCGCCGCCGCGGGGCGTCAGCGACGCAAAGCTAGTTTTTCTCCTGGCGCGCCGCTCGTTCACCTCTCCACCCGCCCCGCGTTCGGGAAAGGTGACGTGTCTGTTCTCTTTCGTCCCACTCGACTAGACGCCGCGTTTTATTGCGATAGCAATTAAATGGACACTCCAGGCGCATTTTTGCCGTCGGCGTCGCCGTCAACGTGATGTTCCGTACAAAGCCCAAGCGCGATAACACTGTCGCCCTGCGTCGTATGCTGTATTTGCGAGGGAAAGCACTCGAGGGGAGCAGACGATCGCAGCTCAATCCGGCGCGCACGAATGAAGAGAGCGGAGAGCAAACGCGCCACTTCCCTCGCGCGAAAGGCCTTGGAGGGATGGGATGGGGGGAGCGGCGGTGGAGTTGTGCTCCGGCAGCAACCGCGCATTTCGCGACCGGGCGCCAGGGGAACTCACGATCACGGCTCAATGTCGCGCGCCATATTTGGAGGAAAGCGGAGAATGAGCCCGGGAAGGAGGGCGGCTTCGACTCCGCCAACAAATGCGTACTTTGCATGGCTGCGCGCGGTCGCGCGCGCCGTATCTTAAGAGGGATCTGCAGACGGTACCTTCGTGCGCGCTGTGCTCTCCCCGCTCTTGCGCTGAAGCGATAGACACACGACGGTCACCTCGCTCGTTGCTGCTGCTGCGCTTGCTCACACCAGCATTTTGACAGCGACTGTCCGCGCTCATCGAGTGTGATGTTTTCATGTTTGCTTGTGCGCGCTGGCACCATGCTTCATAATTCAGTTAGTAAGCGAACGTTTCGTAGTTTAGAGGGCCGATAAAAGTACCGTACTTATTTTGCATAGCTGTCTACTAATTTGCTATCGCAATCAATGCTTCACCTTTCGGGCGAAACAGCGACGTTTCTTCAAGGCCATCGCGCAACGACCCCCTCAAAGCATTCGCCTTCAAGAAAAAAAAAAAAAGGTGGGGTGGGGAGGGGGGGGGGCTTAGAGTGGTTATGAAGATGTCATCAAGAGTATAATGCTGAAGCCTACAGACGGAATAGGGGAAGGAATTTCACTGTACCGTAAATTAAGTTACCTGGACACTTCATGCCGCACGTAACGATCTCGAGCCTTCTATGACCTGCGGGTTTAATGCAGAAAATGATAGCCATGCAAAGCAGGAAAGATAATGCAAATGATGGAGGCAAATTAAATTACAGAGTTCAGTGTCTCATACTCCACCGTGAGTTATGAGAGACGCCGTAGTCAAAGGCTCTGCGCTAATTTTTACCAGTTAAGCTTCTTCAATCTGCACCGAAGTCCTACTGCACTTGGCCTTACACGTTCGCTGAGCAGCCTAAGCGAGTAGGCATAGCGGAATGGTTCGCTTCTGTTGCAGAATCAATTACATACTACTGTGCAAACAAGGTCTTAATATATATAGGCACCATTGCACTTTGAATCACTTGACACCAGTCTTAAACGACAAAGGATTGGGCCCGTATTCACGAATCGTCTCTTTGTTGTGTATATACAGCGAGCGACTCACCGTCGCCGTGCCTATCACACCGATCGGTGTGTTGAGCGGCGGGCGTAGGAAAGCCGAACGATCAGAAAACGCTCTTGGTCAAGCGAAAATTTGGTTAGTACGGGCAGTGGGGGGGTTCTAGCTCTTTATAGGAAGCTGAGCGCAAACCGCAAGAGCACTTAGTGCCTCGTTTGAATTTCCCGCCTCCTGAAGGTGGGCGGAGCTTCCAGGCTGCTCGCGTCTTGCCTGTGTGGGCCAGGCGAACGGCTTCCTCGAAAAAGACGCGGCGACGAGAAAACAGAGAAAGTGAGAGATAAGTAGAGGGGGGGGGGGAGCAAAGCTGGTCAAAGGCAAGAAGTGAGGCAGGCGAAAGCCCCCACTCCCGCCTTGTGCCCAGCATGCGCGCAGTATACTTGTCCCGAAAGCGGGCGAAGAAAAACAAACAGCTCGCACAGAGTCGGTTTATGAGAAGAGATGCGCGCCGCCCGCCACCTCCCCCCCGCTGCCGCACTCAGGCGAGAGACCGACACGTCGGGTCGTTTCCCAAAATACAAGCCATGCGCCACCCTCGAAGACGACGACACACGCTGCGGCGGCACGATGGAGAAGACACAGAAGATGCCGCATAGAGAAAAAAAAAAAAAAGAAGACGGGAACCTGAAAAAGGCAACGAGCTGCAAAGGCCCATCGTATATCTCCTTGCTCGCGCCACCGGTTGTTGGCCCATCTCCCAATGTATGTGTGTGCCACCAGACGAGAGGGCAAAAACAACCGCTATGACCGAGCTGATGACACGATGTACAGAAGCCGACGCTTCTGCCTATCAACGCTTGGACGTAGCGTTGCCAATTAAAGAAATCAATATTCTTGCATCGCTGCTTTTATTCGCAGGTTGCATAAGGAAGAACGTCGTGTTCAACTTGGTACTTTGGACCTTGCATCTGCTTTCGCGCTGATTTGTTCTTTATTTTTTATCCCTGCTCTGTAGCGCAGCACTCTAGATAAAAGCTTAAATTTGGATATCTGCACAAACATAAAAAAGAAGAGGAAACAAAATGGCTTCCCTCCTTGCATGCGATGAAAGCATGCGGACCGCACACATCCAGTTCTAATTTGTCGTTGCTGCTCCAGCGGCATCGGCATATGTCCGCTCTAACCAGGTGTCCCAACAAGCTTTTTTTTTTCGTGTTGTTGCTTACGAAAAGGAAGAGATACAAGTGAATAAAAATATAAGTATATGGCAACCGGTGCCAACGCCGTGCAGTCTTGCTAGCACAACACCAACAGTCCACAGTGTATGCACACGGTTAACGATGCAAGTACTTTCTCCGCTCAAGAGGCCATATCATTCAATGGTAGAAAGTAAAGGGATTGAAAGGTGTTTGGCGCAGCACAGCCTTAGCCGCTTTTGCGCCACTAAACCACATCTAATTAACTAAACGGGTGGAAATCGTGAGCACTCTAACAAAGAATAGCAGTCTGGAGGGAAGTTACCATGACACCAGCGAACTGTAGGATCGAAAAGCTGCCTGTTATGTCAACTTCTTTATATATAGAGCATATGCATAGTGTGTTTCACGCGAAGCAATTTATTTACGAATACTGCTGTCTCCGTACGAGACATAGCAGGGTGTGGGTTGATACAAAACTTCGAAAATACAAGAACACGTTCGCAGAATACAACAGGTTAAATGGTCGTACAGAAGAGGCAAAACAGGTTTACAGAATGCAGATCAGAGTTGAAAATGCTAACAAGTACTAACACGATATATATTTTATCAATTCTGCAGAAGATTGTTCGTGGGTAGTCGTCTAACGGATCCATCAAGCTTGTTCGACAATTCAATTGTTGACGGAAGGAAAGAAAATTTAAAGCATTTCAGTTGCAGCCTAAGCGGCACAATGTTCATCGAATCAGTGCGCCTGGTTCTGCGCATGAGCTGGTGACGAAAGATATAGGCACGCAGACATGAACAGAAGAACTGACAATTTTGTGAAGCATGATAAGACGATCACATGTGCGTGTCTGAGCCAGCGACTGTAGGGATAATAGCTGAGCATGCGAGGCGGGTGAGAAATGGCGATCGTACCTGCCGTATATAAATCGTATCGCTTTTTTTTTTGTTGTACAGCGTCAGGTTTGTCTATGCCGCATTAATGGTGAGGGGGCCAAATTATACAGGCGTATTGAAGGATGGGTTTAACTAGCGTTTTGTAGGCCGTGAGTTTGAACTCTTTAGTGGAATTTCTCAGCGTGCATTTGACGTAACGAAGCCTCTGAAGCGCTTTTGAACAGGTGAGGTCAGCGTGCTTTTGCCAATTTAGGTTAGTCGTGAAAGTGACTGCAGGATACCTAGGTTGACAAGATACTTATAGTGAATGCTTTTAGTTATTATCCATTTTTTAAAAGTTTATGTTGCTCACTCGTCAAGTCTGCTTCTTTTTTTGAAATATATGCGTGTGTACTATGACATTGGAACAGCGGGCTCTGCAGTAACCAAGTTTTCCATATACTATCGCAGTTAATGAAGAGTAACAACGTTCTTCGCCACTTCAGGAGTGAGGTGCATACCGCCTTCTACGGACATGTCCCAGTCTGCAAACGACTCCTTCCACATCATCGGCGTCATGTTCATTGCAACGGGTTAACTGACTTGCATAGCTGGATTCGTGCACCACATCACCGCTCTTTTCTTGGAATTCACGCGGACACTTCAGGAACATACGTAGCTTATTTTTCAATGCTGCAGGACACGAGACAGCGGATTCTTGTCGTGCTATGATGTACGAGTCAGTAAGCAGACATGGAGGTTGAAACAACTTAAGCGATGAAAGTTGCAAGAAGTGGAAAAGGAGATGGGAAGAGGATAAAGCAAAAGCCTTGGCGCTTCGAAGCGAGCTGTTTGCGCCCCACTGCGAATGTATTCCGCGGCTGACACTGTGCGAAACAGTGCGAGTACTACGCATCCTAATGATTCTAGGGCTGTCGAATTCAATGCTCCGTGCTGCTGCCGACACGGTGCTCTCTCTCCACGCCAGTCGCATAATGAGAGGCAAGGATTCAGTAATGACGCGGATCTGCAGCGAGAACGAGGACTACAGACCTCGGGGCACAAAAAGGCTTCGTCCCACAGAGTTTCGTGAACGCTGAGGTAGATTTTGCGCGCCGCGCGTATTTTCGTGCTGTGTTGGAGAGCACGAGGTTGGCACGCCGGGACGCAGGCTCGGCCTATAACGAGCACCAGCACCGTTGCGCGCAATGCGAGAAGTGCTCGCTGCACAGGCAGAAGATTCTCGAAACGAGCGGAACCGACGGCGCAATCCAGAGAAGGCAAGCAATGTGGCAGTGTGGGCAACGGTACGTGGTAGCTTGTGCACTGAGCCGAGGGCGGAGAACCTGCTTGCCATTACAGAGAGAAAAAATTCTTAGCACAGCCCTGTTTTTTGGCGCCATCCGTTTTAGCGTTGGCCGAATACAGATGTCAGAGAATGCAGGAAATGTAAAAAAATAAACAAAAGATGATGCGGATCCAATGCACATGTTGGTATCTATGTGAATGTAGGCTTTAGGGAAGCGGTTGTACAACTAAATGCGATGAGTACAACTGTGTTTATTTTAATGCTATGTAACGTTTAATGTCATGCAATATTTATGCTTATGCACTACACTGTTCACAAGCGATGCCGAAGTACCAACGCCAAATCAGGCGGAGATAGAGTGTCAGACATCGAAACTGCGATGTCACGAGGACACAGGAGATTTATTGTGCTTGTGGGAGTTACACATAGAGGAGTACGACTAATATCTGAATGCATTTAAGGATTGCTTACCATTAGTGACACAGTGGCGCGTACCCATTTCAACAGCGCCCTCTTACCGAGTGCCACATGCTCAACCACCAAAGAATGGGGTTGCCCAAACATGCGAAATTGAAGGCAATCGAAGAAAGCAGATAAATATCATGAGCTCTTCTATTAATATATCTGTGCACCTATGAGATGAAGTAGTTATTTTTTGATGGCGTAGGCAGAGTTTCCTTCACTGAGACTATTGTGTCAGTCAACACTGACCACGGGTTTGGTAGAGCCCGGCTCACGTGCCAATCAAGCGAGAAACCGATAAGCAAAAACCGACGAACAGCTCCAAGCATCTGTGAAGTAGACAAACGAAAGCTTCACTAGAAAAGATAGAAAGTACAGCCACTTGAAATAGCCGTGTGAGATCTGTCGCTGAGAAAGCTTGCAAACACAGAGTCGTATGACTCTTATAAGGCTGTACTTAGGTTCTCAAACGCCTTTTTTTTCCCTTCTCCGACCCTTCTCCTGCTAGGGTATTTCCGTATTTGACTCCCATCATTATGCTGTGTAGCATGTTGGCACCTGCATATGCACCAGTAGAATTATCTGAATTTCCTTTTAGAGCTTTCTTTCTCTTTTCCTACACCTACTGTGATTTACCAGCCTGTAACGAAGCACCGTCGTAACCGTGGTCATGCAACGTAATTGATACGGGTTGAATAAAGGACACATTTAGCACAACATTTAAAAAATGCAGTGCAACGTCTGTTGTGATGTTGCTGTTGACACGGTATACGAATAATTTCACTCACAGCCTATAGAAACAGCTTACGCCAGCGTTGTGCAAGCGTATAGCTGCTTGTGGTGGAAGCGACCTGACGAAGGCAAAAACGGCGGTAGCCTTTATTGGTGTTTATTGGACTGCACCTGATCCTGCGCTGTGGTAGCTAGTGTGTGGTGATCGCGACCGGCTGTGATCGTGTTCCTTCGCTCTCTGTCTCTCGCTCTACTTTCTTCTATTTCTGCGCCCCTCTCCCTCGTCCTCCAGTGTAGGATAGCAAACCGAATTTTAAGTTCTGGCTAACCTCCATGCCTTTCTCCTTTCCTTCGTCTCCCTGTCTTTTCACAATCTTTCCGAGACCCCGCTCTGGTATTACTCCCACGTTCTGCGCATTTTTTTTTTCTTCACACCATATTCTGGCCACAGTGCGCTTGTTCTTGCATTTCCTCTTGCTTTTACCAGAAAGAACCATGGAAGATTTTTCTTTCTCTAGTAATGTAAACCATAATTTATGTCTTCTGAAGGAGAGTACGAAGGGTTCTGTCGCCCCTTCAAAGCTTGTGAAACAGGATCAGTCCTTCTGGCAAACTTGTAGAACCAGAGAGGAAGTCTGTAGGTATTGAGGAGATAAGGGAAGCACAAGTGGCAACATGGCACTTTTCTTGTAGAAAGATAGCTGCAATTTTCCGTGACTTTTGTTTACGCCTGAGGGTTGATGGGGACATTAAAGAAAAATAAATATTGTAAATAAACGTGTGAGAGCTCAATGTGTGAGAGTTCTTAGCAGAGTGTTTCTTCAGCGCCGCCCTCTGACTTCTTGTCCGGGCAAACACAAGGAGCGGAAGTTTTTTTCTGTTAACTCATCCTACACTTCTTTCTTGAAACTACCAGGCTTGCTCTTCTCGAAGCTATTTCTTTTGACAACAGCTTTCTTTCCCGCCCGAAGCCATCAAAAGATTGCCTTCGACGAATTTCGGAGGCACTCTTATGAAGTGAAGGTTTACAATATAACGAAAGCCTATACAAACGTGATCCTAGCTGCCTCACAAAATTCAGCAGCGAAACACGAAGTGTAAAGTTGTGCAAAGCCAGAAGAAAAAAGCATTGAGTAGATGGACAGAAAAGGCTTCGTAAAATCGCAGATGCGAGCTACAGTGGAAGAACTGCGCTTCTAAAACATGAAGTCTTCCTAAGAGAATCTGCCAGAACAGCAAAACCGTGTTTTCGAGTCGCAAGCTAATCAAACAAACTGGGTTATTAGTGCACCACACTGTATAAATTTTAAGCAAAGCTTGTGTGAAAGTTCCGCAACGTAGTAAAACTTCGCTGAATACTATACTCCAAATATCCTGGCAAATAAGGACATCAAGTGACAGTGCGATTTCTGGCATGTGAAGAAATGTTAAAGTCGAGTCGACGATGTCGCAGAGTTGTTGAACTGCTCCTTTAAATGCAAGTGACTTTGACAAACTAGAAAGCGATCATCTGCGAAGGCTGATAGAATTGGCTCTGGTGGGCTGATCGGAGACGAAGAGGCGATGGTGTCAACTTGTGGCCACGTGTAGCTTTACCTCACTAGAAAACAGTGTTAGGAGTTAGTGCACAGAAGCAGGAGACAAAGTTTTAGGTTGTCTGTTTTGTTTCATTCATATTGAATAAGCTATCACCCCCAAAAGCTCACCCGTTTTACACATTGAGGGTGCAATAGCGTAAGGCTATTCCACACAGTTTCTATCCAAAGGCCCTGCAACGTAAAGACTATTACAATGTGTTTTTGTTCCAATATCGTGAAGTCAAACTTACGTAACCGCCGACACAAGCATCGGACAGCGACTCGAAGTTTTTCAACAGGTCATGAAACGCTCTCTTCGTTTATAGGAGTCGCTTTTGTTTGCTTTCAAAGCGAATAACATAGCCTTACTTGGAAGGTTTTTCTTATCTAATTGGCTGCCCAGAGGCGAGAAGCATTCAGAAGTGGAGAGGTTTTCGATGGGGCCGGGCTAGCGGTGTAAAACTAGATAACCTGATGAGGAGGGTGTTGCCAGCGTCTGCGATTGGCCCGTGTCTTTTTGCTTAGCTTTCGGTGTGTGGTGAAAAATCGCGGTGGTGTGCAACGGGAGGGTAAAAATGCAGCTTCAATGGATCCTGAGCGAAGAAAATTTGGCATAGCGATGTAGTGTGCGTCCTGAAAGGACTCGAGAAGGTTATACTGCCACTCAAAAAATTTTACTATACACAAATAAATTCATTATCCCCGGCAGGTCCGAGTAGCCAATGCCAGAGCGATCGGCGGGCAGCTATCTTCTATTAATTTTGTAACGGAGAAGTCTCCGGCTATTCCCCCCCAAAAATACATCCTTTGGGATATAAATGCATCTTTAATGCGCACACGTCACTTTGACGCGATAAGTCTTCGCGGTTTTGTAACGTCGCGTGACGGACAGGTGAAGTGGACGCAGCCCGCAAGCTTTTGAGCGATTGTGGAGGGATGATGGTTTGGTGAAAAAAGCTTAGAGTAAGAAATAATTACGCTTCTTTCGTTCGGTCTAATCATGCGTAATCCGTGCGTACACGTCTTATCAGCTTTGGTGGTTTTCCTGACGTCGTGTGGCAGACAAACTTAGTGGGGGTGGCCCGAAAACATTTTGTCTAGTCGTGGAGGGCCGATTGCAGAAACGGAATATAAAGGTTTGGAATAACTTTATGTTATACTTAGCGCCCCAATTCTGCAATCAGACCTCAACGATCGGCCCAAAAAAGGTTTTCAAGGCACCCTCCACTTCTCTTGTCAGACGCCATCACGAAAACCGCGAAAATTGATGTGACGTGTACACCCTTACTGTACACGACTAGACTGAATAAAAGAAAAATAATAATTTCTCATTCGAGGCCTTTTTGATGATTGGCTCTCCGCCATTAGACAAATGTTTTCGAGCTGCGCCCACTTCGCCTGTCTGTCACGCGCCACCATAAAACCGTGAAGACTCATCACGTCTAACTGGCGTGTATACGCGTTAAAGATGCATTACTATGCCGAGCAAAACTGAATTATTTTCCGAACAGCCCTAGATTGCGTAGACCACTGAGAAAGGATAGCAGATGGCTGCCTGCCCATCGGTCTCGTACTGGCTACTCGAAGCTGGCGGGGAGCATGGATGTGTTTACCTACAATAGAAACTTTTGCGCGGCAGTGTAACATTGTCGAGCACTTTCGGCACGTATTCCACATGCCGGTGCATAAACGTGCCTGCTTGCCGGCTACTGCACGAGTTGGCAACATTTTTCTGTCACTGCGCGACGAAATGTGGCTGTGTTCGCGAATAGGCAACCCGTGCCCATACCTGACGCACCAGCATTCGCTCTCGTCTTCTGCTGCTTATTTCTAATACGACATGTGGTGCATGTGTTTGTCTTCTCTGCGCCGTGTATCCAGGAGATAACTTTCGAGCCTCCATATCGCATATCGAATTTCTGAAGCTCTACATCGCGGAACGGCGTACTGACGCGCTCTTTCACTTCTAACCTCCGACTGCTGCACAACTACGGTGAGCGCTTAACAAAAGTGCAATTAGTCGACGGTCAGCTTGCCCGCACCAAGGACTTGTTTGTGGTTCTGGCACGTAAAATCACAGAAATAAACAAACTTCCAAGGATGTTTGCGTGAGCGGCCGAGTTTTTGGCGTCATCTAGTGGCGCAGAGTTACCATAGAGGACACAAAGGTGTCATTGTAATGGCCAACCATATTATACTTAGCTGATCGTGTTAATAGCTGCCAGCGACACGATCGCTACAATGCAGTCGGTTTCCATTTATCCTTCGACGAGTACACGAATATAACAGAAAAATGGCATGTCGTTTCATAGTTGGACAAAGCGGCACAAGATGCCTCTACCATGGCGGTTGCTTTCCCTTCGTCCGGTTTCCGCGAATGGTAATACATTTGCAGGTAAGCTAGAAGCCTCCGTTCACAATCACGTCTTTCTTTCTCTTTTTGTAATTTTTTATATATTTTTTATGCCATGATACACGACAGCTGACCATAAACGACAGAACAAGTGCTTCCTCTTCACTGAGTCAACTCCGACACGATACTGTAAGAGTTCAGAGTCATGGTGCTAACGGGTGGCATAAATAATGAACCAAAAGATTTTTGTAAAGGTTCTGCGATGCTTTCACGGCCTTGCGTGAAGGAATTTTGGACAGTGGCACTCATTAGAATGACCCCTGTTCAAAGATCTCAGTGGAATAAGTACGGCGAATTCCTTTCATAATGGCTATATTCGGCTGCCACTATATCTGCTACGCAAAGCTATCTGCAGTGTTGTTATTGGAGTGCATCGGACAAGAGCTACGTTTTTCTGGCTCAGAGGAAGAAAGACAGTGTCAGTATACAATACTAAAGAAAAAAGAAGTTCTGCTGTCTTACGTGCAAAAACTGTGTTCTGATTATGAGGTATGCCACAGTGAGGGGCTCGGGATCAATGTGACCACCAAGGATTCTTTAACGTGCGTCCAATGCGCGGTACACGAGAGGTGTTGCATACCACCTCCATAGGAATGCGGCCGCCGCGGCCGGGATTCGATCCCGCGACCTAGGGCTTATTAGCGCTGCGACATTGCTACTGGGCTACCGCGGCGGGTTATTTAAAGAAATGGCAGAAGCCGCGCGAGCAGTGTTTCGAAACTCAAACGTGTCGGGAACGAACGAGTCATATTTCGAAATAGACGACTCATAAATCGTTTTAATTTATGAATGTTTCCTATAAACCTTTCATCTGTGAGTCGATGAACATGTCGCCAGTTACTGGAACTTATACTTGTGTAGTCTCACTTTTCGCCCTATGCCAAATTAACATTCACCAACCTCCTAAAGTGATTTACGTTAATTGAGTCAGTTTTGACATTGGATGTTCTCGACTGTAACATTCTCGTCTACTTCTCGCCTCAAAAGACGGCTTAAACAAAATGCGCCTGCATCGAAGAGGCATAGTTTACATCAAGGTAAATAGCCGTACGACACGTCTGGTGTGAGTGTAGGGTAATAACATCGTAACACACGTCGTGCCGCACGGCAAACACCAACTGGTCGAGTTGTTGACGAAGCACTGCAGATGAAATGCATGAAATTACTTGACGTGTACGGAAAACACAGACACCGGAGGACGCAAATCACGCTTGCGCAAAACTAAAACCATATTCGGGATAATTTGCCAACTATTCCATCTATTTAATTTACCTAATTGTGCAGATGAGAGAAAAATATCAGTTTCACCATAAGGGCGAAGCAATAAATGTGATAGCAACATGTTGGCGTAATACGCGAAGTGTAAGACTCATAGCTGTAGTGGCGGTATGAATTGAAGTAAACGAAAGCTAAGTGAAACCGAGCTATAGTGCTAGGGCTCCTCCGTTTAAATCCTGCCATCGGACAATGTCATTTATGTTCACTGATTAAAGGCAACATCTTTCTTCGCGACTTTACCACCACTCTTCAGTATCGGGTATGTTTCAAACCTGTTTCTTGGGCCGATCCTGGAGGTAGTGCACAGTCCCGCCAATAAAAGTACACCATATTAACGCGATAGCGTTAAGTCGCCCGTGTCGCAGAAAATCCGGTGTCGGCGTGCGGCGTTGAACGTCGATTAAACAAAAAGATTTTCGAACCATCCATACGCAGGTCATCCACGTGACGCAAGGAATTTACTGAACTAACTGAATTGATCAAACTAAGATACGTGGAAATATCTTAAACTATGAATACACACAACCTACAAACATGATAGCTTTCGGATTGTGATTTGACTATACGAGAAAACATAACCTTGTTACGCGACAATTCAAAGAAACACCTTTTCCAGCGTTTCTACCCTTCACAGACCAGCCGCTGATTTGCGCGCGCCGGCGCGCAGGTTGCTGGGAGGCCACAGAGCGGCGCGCCCGGCTTCTTGCAATAGCTCCAGCTGGCGTTCGCCTCCGTCGCATCGCGGCTCATGCAAAAGATCGCGTTTATACCACAAAGCCCGCCTTCGTGCATATAGTCCGCTGCCAGCACACCGGCACACTTAAAGGGAAGCTGAAACACTTTCCGAAAAAAAAAAATGAGTTCCCTGCGTCATTGTAGAGTTTTGAGTCCACTCAACACGAATATCTCGTTTAAAAATGGCGGAAACAAACGCAAGCGGCTGTTTTTTGCAAGAAAACGCGCACCAGTACCTCAGGGCATCGCGCGAACGCCGCTGTTGCCCGTGATTGGTCGGGACCACTGTGACGTCATTCACGGGGATCGCCGGTCGGCGCCGACTTTTCAGAGCGTAGCACGCTGTTCTGTTCTGACTTCACAGCTGAGTTGTAAGCGTGATGGGACGTTCTCGCTATCTCGGACAGCTTGTATTTTCAGCGTACATGTTCGAACCGACAGCCGATACAGAAAACGATGGCGGTAACGGCGGCAACGACAATGTTGAGTGTGCCAACAGCGAGAGCGATGTGTGCACCTTCTCGCGTGTTAGAAATCTTAGTTGGTAAGTATGTTTTTTCATGTAGTTGCACGTTCCAATGACGGGAGAAAAAACGCGCTAAAGTGTCACTGGGAACTTGCTGCTGGAAGAATGCCGAAGCACTAACTTCTTATTAGATTGTGAACACGGGTGCAATTCCGCGATGTCAAGCACCTTGACATCGCGGAATTCCGTGGTTCCGTGGTTTTTTGCGTGTTGATACACGATCGCGAACATAAGTGCCGCGTTTCAAAGCGCACACATACAGTGCTGCGAGGTACAGTCATGGAAGTTGCTTATCATACACATCCAGAGAGGGCCAGGGAGATTATGTGTGCAATATTCATACTATGGTTAGACGACATTACGATTGTGGCTCGATCAAGAATCGGTGTGCGTGCTGCATGCTAATGTTGACATACAGATATTATGCAGTTTTAGCGCCGCCATATGGTAAAAATGGTAAATTTACGGTAACTGCAACACTACGTCGAATATCGCTAGGCAAGCCTATACTCCATTTCATATCTCAGGTGCAACGCTGTGGAAGCTACGCAAGAAGTTCGGTCACCAAAATTTATTACTCCCCGCGTTTCCGTCTATGCTTCGTAGCGTGCCAGCGGCGTTTGCGCGCGCGAGTATGCACGTGAGGCTTCCGCGACGGGCTGGAATAAAAAACATAACAAAAAGCAAATTGATTTAAAACAACGTTTTAGCAGCCGTATAAGTACACGGATTGTTTCTATGGGTAAATTCTCTTTTTTTTTTAATTCAGAACTGAGCGCCTCATGGCGAAGGCCGCTCTTCGAGGTGGCGAGGTGTTTCTCTTGTCGGAGAATATAGATGGAACAACGCCGGGCTAGAGTCGCGCTGATTTAATTGGAATACCAATTGCCCGCATCGTTGTCAAGCTCCGAAGATGATCACTGTCGCCGAAATGGTCCGAGCACAGCAAAGTTGATTTCGTCGGCACGAAATTATCTCTCCTCATCGCGCGGACCCACTGCGCTGCAAGCTTCTTGTCCTTCGGGAACATGTGAAACACCACGTCGTCTCGCCCGCCTGCGTTCGCACAGCCGAATGCTGTACACAACGAGGGCATGTTGGGTGCGCTTGGCTGTAGACACTCGCGCAGCACAGAAAGGAAGCACAGTTCACGAAAATTGCAAAAGGAAACAAACGTCAGCGGCGGCAGATCTCTCGTAGCGTCGTTTAGTAAAGCGCAGGACGGAAAGAAGTATGCCAACACATGCCAGCACGCCGGTCCGGCAGCACGCTCCCCGGGAATGACGTCACTCTCGGCGGTTCTCTCTTCCGGCTGCCTCCTCACCCGGCGCTCCGGGAAGCGACGGGGGCGTGTCCGCGGGGGGGGGGGGGGTGATTTAGAAACCAATTGCCGCCCCTTATATTAACAAAACGACGAAAAAAATTTCGGAACCGTAAATTAATAGGTCTGTTCTTCCCAACACCAGCAAGTCATGGAAATCGAAAACCGTTTCAGCTTCCCTTTAAGGGGTCCCGCCGCCCATCGGCAGCAGGCTGGCGCCCGCGACGCGGCCAGCGTTTCCCGCTAAACATTACAGTCACCTACGCTCCAGTTGCCGGGAAGCGTGAGAAGCAGTCAGGGATCTTTGAAGGCTATCGCGTTCCACTCTTAATGGCGAAGCTTAAGCGTCCTCCACATTTTCAGGTTTTAGCCCTGTTATTGTTTCGCACTTTTAATATTTGAGTCTGAGAAGATTTAAGATAAACGACATGCGCTGTCGGTGTTCTGTTTCGTGGCATTTGTTTGTGGGCTGCCATCTCATTTAGTCAGAAATGCAAGACCTGGTATGAGCAACTTTAGTGATATAATGGTGTGGCAGTATAACCCTCAAATTACCGCATGTCATATGGCAAAGCATGGACTGTAGCATACGTATAGCTAAATATATGCGGAACCTCACGGCGACACCGACGGCGCCAACGAGTGCAAAATTTTTCTCGGAGTGTCCATAAGATTGCTATCGCAGTAAAGGAAAAAGAAGCACAACATCAAAAAAAGCTTGTTTAATATATGGTTATGAGACCTATGGGGTGTACGGTCATCTGTACTCTTCCGCCGCCTACATAATTTTTGTGTGCTGTTTACTTGACTACTTAGAAAAAGAATTAAACAAATGAACAAACAGCTCAGCTAACGCTACCTGGGACACCTTATATACGCGGATCGGAGGATATGTACTTCTATAGAGAGCCATCGCATATCTGTTTGCGTATTTTTTTTTTTAGAAACGCCGTTGAAACATTTTTGTTTATCAGCAAACATTGATCTTTCGGACCTCCAGGTAGCTGGATTTATATTTCTATTATTGCAATAGCAATTATATGGACACTCCAGGCGCATTTCTGCCGTTGCCGTCGCCGTGAGGTTCGGTATGAGTGAAGCGTGTGAGGGTGAGCCGGCAAATGTGGTTCAATCTCGCGTGCGCGAGTGAGGAACGCGGCCCTGATGCATGCCCTCTCCTGTGGCGCGCGAGGAAGGGGGGTCAAGGAAGGGTGGAGGGGCGTTCTTCTCTGGCGGCTGCTAGGGTGCCTCGATGGCCTCCTTGCCCGCCGCTCCGTATATAGACAACCGCGGTCCCTACTACGGCGTTGGCCACGCGTATCGCAGACACCGTAGTAGACGCCTTTGGCGGGCATTGTAGGGACGCGTTGACGGCGCTGGTGTGTCTTGAAAACGATCTGCGACGTGGCCAAAGTGCGCGCCCACGCGGACCTCTTCTTCAAAGCGATCTGCGATGTTTGCAGAGTGCGCGTAGTGCCGGCAGCTTCGTATGCGCTGTGCTTTCGGCGTTTCGTTCGCGTTGAAGCGACAGATGAACGGAGGTCAATTTGCTCGGTGCTACTGCCGCGATTCCTAACTCCAGCGTTTTCACAGGCAGTTTCCGCTCTCATCGAGCGATACATGTTTACCTGTGTGCGCGTGACACCGTCTTGGTTAATTTAGTTGAAACACATTGACCGACTAGTTGGTTTAAATCCATCATAGAATGTGTAAGCGTGACTGAACAAGGAGGTAGAAAGAAGCACACATACAAAGGCAGCGCTGTCTCTGTGCGTCTGTTTCTTTCTACGTCCCCGTTGAGTCAGGCTTGCACATTCTATCATTGTTAATTTAGTTAGTAAATGAATGTTCACAAGTTTATGCGGCCGATAAAACTACTATCCTTCTTCGTACAGCTATCTACTAATTTGCTATCGCAATCGGTGCTTCGCCTTTCGGGCGGAACTGCGAATTTTTTCAGTTCTTCATGGTTATAAGGTACACTTTGGTTGGGGCTATTCTGTATCGTATTCGACACCGTATCGAGTAAATGGATAAATATTAAAAGCCCCGGATAGAGAACGCGGTCACGGAGCCTCGCATACCGCGCATCGACTTCGGGCACCGCGTGTAGCGTTTGGCGGCTGCTGCGGCGGCGGCGACAGTGTTCGCACTTCGCAGCGGCCGCGCGCAGGCATACGTGAGCCGCATCCCGGAACGGTTCTTCTCGGCGCCGACGACGAAGAACGTGCGAATCACGGATTCCACACGACACTCCACTAGGGCCCCTCTGTCGACGCCACATCGCGTTACGTTTACCTCCCGGAAACTCCCAATCTGAACGCAACACGGCCGCCACAATAGGCACATTGTGGCAATAATAACGTGCTAAAAAAAAAAAGACGGGGAGCTACGGAAGCTTTGTGTTTCCTCTGAACGCTGTTCCGTATACGTGTGCTGCAGTTACAGTCCCTCTCGGGCAACGGGAAAGCGACAAGAAGATGAGTCTCCCATTTTTTCCTCCTTCATTTTCCTATTCCCGAGGTACCTGCTGTTTACCAGACCTCAAGATCGATGACTACGGTCTGCTTTCGGACGCTTAGCGTGCCTCCTTCTAGAAGGATTTGCATGTAATTTCTCTTGTCTTTTACTTTCTTCGGGCTTCCAAATTTTCGATTGAAATCTTCTTGTCACGTTTAATATTCGGCGGCGAATTTGCCTGAGACCTAGTAGAACTGACAGCTCAGTAAGTCTGTACGTTTGAAAGATTGAGGAACGCTACATAAAGGCACGGATAGACCGTACACAGATGCAAGTCAATGAAGGGGATGCTATATGGATGCTGTACATCTTTACCATTTGCGCTGCGTACGTCACGCTGATGAGGAGCACATGGACGAACACTTCAAGTGCGAAATAACTGCTTCATTTTGGACAAAGCAATCAATTATATTAAAATAAAATAAAAAATAACAATAAATAAAACACACTGCTCCACGGGACCTAGAAGCATTTTGCCAATAAACAAGAATAGCACCTTGTTTTATGTTAATTTCATCCTTTTCCTACACCTTGGCACAAATAAACACGCGGCCTAAATTAAGGCAGTTGTTAATTTGCGCTTAAGTTATGTGTGATTGCGCTTCATTGTGCGTCTTTAAGTATCATTAGTGCAAGTAGTAGAAAGGAGAACACACAAATCAACCTGCGAGAGAGAGAGAAAAAGAAAGAAAGAGAGAAACGAGCTTTAATGGTATGCTGGAGATGTGAGCCTGGCTATTGGCCTGACATGCTACTCCAGTTGCGGGGGGACGATTACGATATATACAGCGATAAATACTTTACAGCACACACACACACACACACACACACACACACACACACACACACACACACACACACACACACACACACACACACACACACACACACACGCACACGCACACACACACACACACACACACCACAGAGAGGGAGAGAGAGACACTATAGATATATTTACAAAGTTTCTTTAAGGCTCGTGGCCCGCAGGAGCGCCTTCGTGGCGCGTAACGCAGAGGTGGTACTTTGCCATGGGCCGAGAATGTGCTTTAGTTCCAAGCTCGAGCCCGTTGAAGGTGCAATGACGCTTTCAGAGACTGTCTTTCTGGCGCGTAGTGGTAGCAGTCGCACAGAACATGCCGCAGGCCTTCAGGGACGTTACATCCAGAGCACAGTGACGCTTGTGTTGTCTCCACTGCCTGTTCGTATTTGTACCCATCCGTCCTAGCGCTGTTTCTCGTTTTTGTTATTAATAGGAACGCAATGTTAGCTTTTATGCGCAATACGGGGTCCCGTAGCCTGAGTACTAGACGTGGGAAACTTCGAAATACGGTTACGTAGCCTTTGCGATCATCAAAATAGGATTGATGTTTGGTACTTAGGACAGAAACTCGTTTTTGATTGGAGAGGAATGATTCCATTTCCAGGAGGTTCTCGGTGAATGGACATGTAGAATAATAGGAATACATAACAAGTTGCACTGTTTCAGCTTGGTAAAGATCCAGAAATGTTGTGGAGAGCATTTAATGTGTCAACAGAACCGCCCTGTCTTTACAGCTTTATGCGCGCGGAGGTATTCTATTTGCGCCGGTATACTCTTTTATGACAACTTGCGACGCCATTGCTTTTATTTGTCCTGCTTAACATAACAGAAATATATAATCTTGTTCTCTGCTGTTGTTTTTGTTTTGTCCAGTACTTTAACGACGTCCGTTTGTCGGCTAATCAATCGTGAGCACAGCAGCCGACGCTCTCTGAAGCACGATAGCTTTGACCAACTTGAAGAAAGGACAACACCTCATGCGCGGCATCCGAACCCGCAGCCACCACGGGATGCATGCAGTGCTGTAGCATGTAAGCCACAGTGGCGACTGAGCCTGCATGCGCTCTTTAGTACCTGTCGCGAAACTTCCCATGTGACAGAGATATCACGTGACGAAGCTGTCATTGCTGTCGTTCATTTAATTTCAGAGCCTCTACACGGCTTTTCGCTCCCAAATGAGACTGTCGGTGCGGAGCTTTGTGCCATGGAGCTTTGTACGTATTACAATGCATTGTAATGCGTGCGAGTGGTACCTAATTACCCGGCTTAGGAACCTTTGCAACAGATAGCACACATTTACAGTCACCTTTATACTTAACTCGAACATGCTTTAAGCACCTTATTTCAGCCCGTGTTTGTTAAAGGGAACCTGCTGTATATGTGTCTCCATTGTTTCGGTTAAATCCTACAGCGGCTTTACTTTGCTTAGCCTTGAAAGCTTTAAGCCAGCGCCGATCGCAACCCCAGCGTCGAACATTCAACATATTTTTGAACCGCGTGTGTAATCTGTAACCTGATTATAGGGGCAATATGGTTGGTAGACCTTCCTGGGCAACTTGAACTACGCCCTTTATAGCACTTCTGTGTTTATACACACGAAAGCCGCGTATTTTTCTGCATTCGGCGAGTACTGGAACTTGCTTATTTTCAACTTACGGTGGCGTTGCGTCATTTTTCTTTCATATGATGAAGAGCAGCGCACACAAATTTCACCGTATTTCGCACACAACATGCATGTTCACAGCGTATTTAGAACTATTTGAAAAGTGAAAAAAAAAAAGAAAAATATGACAAACGTTACAGAGCGTCGGTTATATACTTCGAACGCCAACACAACGCCAAGTGATGGCGATACTGAGGTGGCCATTGTTTCTCTTTTTCCTCATTTCTATTGCCTTTTTCACAGCAGTACGAATAAAAAAAAAGTGCCAAAGGAGCCCTTTACACCGTGGCACTCGTGCGAAGCCTTTTGTTCTTCAGAAGTAAACACCGAAAACGTGGATCTATCGAAGGATTAGCTAGGGCAAATGCAGCGCCACAAGATGTCTTGTCTCTCGGGAACACGCAGGGTAGAGCCGATCGCGAGCTTTCTGGCGAATGCTGGGGACACAGGATTACTCAGACTATCGTTAGAAAGTCTTGAATGAGAAGCAACAGTACTCATAAAAATAGGCGAAAGACTGTTCGTATCTCGGGAAAACAACGTGTCCTGGGAATCTTTAAAATAAACAAAATTTTGCCGTTGGAGCGCCGTTTGCTTTCGCTTCGCGTACTTTAATCTACAGTAGCGTTTTAGCTGCGCACTTCTGCAAAAAAAAAAAAAGAAAAGAAAAGAAAAGAAAGAAAGAAAAGTAGGTCGTTGATGCAATATTTTCATTTTTTTATCTTTTTTTTCTGAATGTTTCTTGATTTCAAAGGTAAACTAACGAAAGGCTGTCATCAACTTATTGTCGTGTGTCCACGTTCATGGCTCGCCTGCTTCTTGAAGATCTTATTATTGAGTGCCGAACGGATGCACAACGATTGAAATAAGCTTAATATCAGCAGATAATGCCCCTACATTCTTGTCGAATATCGGTTGCCTTCGATTCAAACCTTAGTGCCAATGGTCGTCGGAAGGTATATATATATATATTATTGCACATTATTTGCCGTTTTGATCTAGTTAGCTCTAAGGCAGCGCTAATGGAATCGTGGATAGCGGCATAGCCTGAGGGAACAAGAAAGCGTACTGTGGCTTCACAGCTTTCTTGAAGCGGCATTTGGGCCTTTTTGCCCATTAATGCTGTAACGATACAGGAGAAATAAAGAGAAAGAAAATGAAAAAAAAAAAGAGTAAGCCGGATACATAGTGAGAGACCTTATAAGTACGCTTTCGGCACTATATAGGGCGTCGTATAATGACTGAAAAAACAACAACATCTGGCTATTTAATTAAACACCGCATAGCACAATTTATGCAACATTTGACCGTTTTATTCTAGACACGGTGGTGGCTATCTGGAAGCGTATTATGAATTCAGCGATTATAAGTTGACGGCAAGAGCTTCTTCTGAAGTTGCTACTTGCAACACAGGCGCAGAAAGAAGACAGAGTGAGAGAACAGTCGTTCCGAAGTTGTTTTAGTCGTGCCCGTGGAATGAGCAAGCCGTAAGGAAGGCTCTTTCAGGTGACTGCCTAAGCGTCAAGGCTTGAAGCTTGGGATCTAGTCCGGCGCTCTAGTAGCTCCTTCAAGCCACTACAGAGACCGAAGGGCTTTGTATTCTTACGCCTGCTTGCTCTAGCAGCATCGCCGGTGAAACCATGCGTTTGTTTCAATATACCAGCGTTTCGCTTAGGCACGAAAAAGCACTCATTAGAGGGATTATGGAAGCATCTTTATATTGCGAAAGGTGGACATGAATATGTCAGCCAGTCTGCGATAACATCGAAGGCAAAGGGAACATGTGTTCTTTCTTCTCAATGCCAGCTAATGGTGACTGTCACATCGCTGACTTTGTATTAATGTTTTGTAACATATATAAAGGAAAATTGTTAGTCGAGAGTAAGCGCTGTCTCTTGTCTGATCCTTTAGTATCCTATTTCGCGCTGTGTTCAGCGGCGCTTTGTAAAGATGAATGGGCTCTGCAACTGCCTTTGAATGCGTAGTGAACGTTATTTTGTGTGCTCGCGCATCACTTCTAGTAACTTTTCTTGTTCCCTTTTTATACCACCTCACCTCGCGCAGTGTAGAATAGCAGACTCCAGGTAAATCTTAGTACGTGAAGTCTTCACCGGTGTGTGTGTGTGTGTGTGTGTGTGTGTGTGTGTGTGTGTGTGTGTGTGTGTGTGTGTGTGTGTGTGTGTGTGTGTGTGTGTGTGTGTGTGTGTGTGTGTGTGTGTGTGTGTGTGTGTGTGTGTGTGTGTGTGTGTGTGTGTGTGTGTGTGTGTGTGTGTGTGTGTGTGTGTGTGTGTGTGTGTGTGTGTGTGTGTGTGTGTGTGTGTGTGTGTGTGTGTGTGTGTGTGTGTGTGTGTGTGTGTGTGTGTGTGTGTGTGTGTGTGTGTGTGTGTGTGTGTGTGTGTGTGTGTGTGTGTGTGTGTGTGTGTGTGTGTGTGTGTGTGTGTGTGTGTGTGTGTGTGTGTGTGTGTGTGTGTGTGTGTGTGTGTGTGTGTGTGTGTGTGTGTGTGTGTGTGTGTGTGTGTGTGTGTGTGTGTGTGTGTGTGTGTGTGTGTGTGTGTGTGTGTGTGTGTGTGTGTGTGTGTGTGTGTGTGTGTGTGTGTGTGTGTGTGTGTGTGTGTGTGTGTGTGTGTGTGTGTGTGTGTGTGTGTGTGTGTGTGTGTGTGTGTGTGTGTGTGTGTGTGTGTGTGTGTGTGTGTGTGTGTGTGTGTGTGTGTGTGTGTGTGTGTGTGTGTGTGTGTGTGTGTGTGTGTGTGTGTGTGTGTGTGTGTGTGTGTGTGTGTGTGTGTGTGTGTGTGTGTGTGTGTGTGTGTGTGTGTGTGTGTGTGTGTGTGTGTGTGTGTGTGTGTGTGTGTGTGTGTGTGTGTGTGTGTGTGTGTGTGTGTGTGTGTGTGTGTGTGTGTGTGTGTGTGTGTGTGTGTGTGTGTGTGTGTGTGTGTGTGTGTGTGTGTGTGTGTGTGTGTGTGTGTGTGTGTGTGTGTGTGTGTGTGGTCCGGAGGCTCGACTTCTTTAGCCAAGGCGGGCCGCTCCTACGTTGGCACTGTCAGGCCAAGCCTTTCAGCGACATCATGGGCCCTCTGGATTGCCCTAGTTGGTCCTGAAACAATGGGCGTTGGATACTTTTGTCCCACTGTGTCTATTCTTCAATGAAGTTGGGGAGAGTCGCGGGACACCCCGCCAGCATATGTCAGTTTTCATTAATGATATTTTTACCACAGCTTCGCTGCTTGGCATCCCGTTTTAGTAAAACATGGCAATGTTGCCGATGGTTATTCATCTCAGTGTCTCTCTTAAATTAGTTCCACTGTATGTTATTTCTGTTAAATAGATTTCAAGAACAATAAAAATCAGCAAATGCAAAAGACTCAGCCCAAGCTGGGTGCCCACAATTGCCATAGGAAATGTCTCAATTAAGATCTCAGCGGAAACGAATCCGGTTTTCGAAAGCCGCATACCCGATTCATAGTTTATTCTGTTGGGTATGTTAGACCGAAATGCACGAATTTTGTCGCCCTCTTGAGAGGATCCAAAAGGGATAAACATTTGGTAGTATAGTAATGAGGATCGTCAGCGATCGCACGTGTCCGCTACTGAGAAAAGGTTAACAGAAAGAAGCTAAAAGTACTGCAATGTAAGAAAATGCAAAACTGAATTCAACTAAATCAAGAATTATTTGTAACCGAGTTCGTTGGCATAATCGTTTGCATTTCACGCGCTTCCAACTGACAGCTCGTTCCCATAAGCTCTTCCGACCTCGAACTTACTCTTGGCTACGCTTGCCGTCAGATGTTTCAACATCGGAGAAGAGAATCTCGACGCGGGACGACGGCGCCACAGCAGCAGCGGAGCCGGCAACTGTCTGGTCCAGCCGGTCGACGCAGGCCAAACAGATGGACCGTTCCTTTCTTTCCATTATACCGGCGTTCACATCGCCACCCACCTCCCACCGCATCCCATTAGCGGCCACGGGCCGATGATGCTGCTAGAGACGACTAGCGCAACAAGGAGCGAAGGCCTAGCCTGCCGGCCAGCGCACACGCGCTTCCTTTACCCGGCTGCTATCAGCGGGACGGCGGGCCGATCCGTTTGCAAACCGCGCGCCGTTTTAGGGCCAGGTCATTAGCAGGCCGTGATAAGCGCGCCGTGAGTAATGGAGAGCCAGCAGTCACGGAATAAGGGAAACTGACGCGCTGGTGGGAGTAAGGGGGTCGGTTCTCTCATTTCGGTGACAACGGTGCGCAACTTGTGTCTCTTAGATTTCACTTCCTCCCTCTAGTTTTATTCGTCGCCCTCGGGCGCATTCTGACAGTCAAGATAGAAGAGCAACAGCGCAGCAGGAGTACAGAGCCTGGGAGTGAACCGATTGACCTCCTGCTAGTCGGTGAATCACATTGTTCGAAAGGAAGGGACGACAACGACGCTCAGCATGAGAGAATAGGGAGCGTCGCGCTACTGCTGCCACCGCTAGCCGTCGTCGTGCAGGGGCGCTTAATGATCACGGCCAGCAGCCGTCGTCGCGCCGCCGGCCTTTCTGTTGTCGTCGCTAAAGCTCGGCTTGGACGCGTTTGCGCGACGAAAGGGCAGGGGGAATGGGAGAAAGGCGACGGCAGTGGGTGAGGGACATAAAAACAGAACAGCGAGAGTGGTGTAGTACTACCGCTGCACGCTGGCTGCGAGGCTCGCGCTAATGAAACTGTCCCCGGCGCTGATTCTACTCCGATTCGCCAGGCGACCGAGTGAGCAACGGAGCAGGCGAGAGAAAAGCGCTGCCGCGGAGAGAAGGAAGCGACAGTTTCGCGCCGCGGGCCTTGGATTCGTCCCGACAAGTCAGCCCCCTCTGTCGCCCGAACGACTATTCTTCCTACGCGACAGCAGCAGATGAAAGCCAGAGGGCTCGTTGGGAAGCGAAAAAATAGTACGATGTTTTGTCGGGCGCGGTGGGGAAGTGGGGACTTTAGGGACGAGTGCAGAGGAAAAGAACGGTGACTACAGTAGAAACACGTTTGTGTGGACGAGAAACTGTCAGTGGAGAAACGTGACTGCTTGTTTCAGAGAATGCCGTTATCCACAAAGGGTAGAGTGGAGGGCAATTTATACCACTGATCGACATGAACGTTGAGCAAGCTCGTTCTGAAAGCAGAGGAAGGGTAGCGGGAAGTCTTGTTTGACTGTTCAGTCAGGTAACTAATTGCTTTGCAAGCAGGAAGTCGCTGTCATGATCTTCAACCTCAAGTGGTGATATTCAACGTGTACATATTGTGGCGGGACAAATAAGGGCTGCTCAGAGAGGAGACTGGGAGTGAAGGCGAGGAAATGTCAGGAAGACATGGTGATGCTGCAAAGCATTTGAACGATAGAGAGGAATGGGATGGGAAATGGCAGGGAGGTTAACCGGAAGAGCTTCTGTTTTGCTATCCTGCAATGGGGGAATCTTAACGGGAAACATAAAACATAATGAACAGCGCCAAATGCACGAAAAAAGAAATAGGGGAGTTGGGGAACATCTGTGAAGTGTGCTTTGACAATCTTGTGCTGTGACGACTGTATAGGCCGGCGTTCCAAGTCTGTCTTTTCAGAAAGCGGCCGGTCGTGGAAGACAAGCCAGAGCGGTCGCGAGCGACTGCATGTATACGCTGTACCGAGGACAGCGACAAAGAACATTTTCAGTAGTTTCGTGACATCCCCCAGCAGTGGGTATGAACAGCACAATTTTCGCTTTTGCTGCGGAATGGAAATCATATTGTGAAAGCGAAGCCAAGTCAGAGTCGGCAAAGTACTTTTGTCTCTGGTCGGGATAGTCCAGGCGGAGGACAAAGTTGAAGGCAGGGCTGCAATCGATCCAGACGTGTGTGCTGGAAACTATAGGTGTGCTGTTCAAGGATTGCGTAGTTTAAGCCAGTAAACGACTAGCAGTAAAGCGCGCACTCGTTCTTACTTCATATACGTACCAATCTGTCTTGTGGTTGCGCTTGTGCCAGAAAGAAGCTGATATCATCGTTCGTGAGTGGAGGCATAATTTCGTGTTATCGCGGTATACAACTTCGTGAAACGTTTAAAGCTCGAAGAATTATGAATTGCATTGTTCAGAACTATCACATGGAGCTTACTTTCTCTGATAAGGTTGTTCCGTGCCAAATACTGAGCACAGAGTTGACACTGAAAACACAGGAAGAAATAATGACAAATACAGCGCTATACTGGCAGGTCTTCATTCGTGTAGTACCTGCACTGAGTGTCCACCATGGTATTGCAATTCCAACTCGACTAAATTAGTACCACGAGATGGCTAATAAAATATTTGCGAGATATTCGCGGGACGCACTAAGCTGCGTACGTGATTCTGTGCGGCTGCACCACCTGGACTGCTTCGATATTTGGCGCATGCGCCAGTATGTAATGCATCAGTAACAGACAACGTTGCAGACTGGAGCAACAAAAATGGAAGAGGGCATTAAATTCTATTAGGAAGGAGGAGTGCTCCAAAAAACAAAAGAATGCCACTAGCCGGGTCACTATTCCTTGGCCGTCGTCATCGCAGTTTCCCTGATTACCATTGAACTGGCCGCTTGATCGAAGCCGCCTGGCAGTTTCCTTTCGTGGTTTGGTAAATTATTTTCCAACATGCCCCATGAACTTTTCAAATAGGAACGCCCCCCATATAACATTGAATATAAGTAGCGTGTATACCATATTAGAAGTGTTTTATTACCCCAACAGAATTGGCACGTAAGGCAAATAGCAGCGATATAGTCAAATTGGGTGACAGGCATAGGAAAGGTTCGTGTGTTCTTTTGGTAATGTTCGCACAAGTCAGTGACGATTAGAAATCTCGGGCGATTTTCGTTTTTCACCGATGATTTCTTATAGATAATGATAATAACATACGACCTTTCGAACATGGAAATGTAATATAGCGTTACACAAAAAAAAAAAGTTATGGTGTTTTACGTGCGAAAACCACTTTCTGATTATGAGGCGCGCCGTAGTGGAGGACTCCGGAGATTTCGACCACCTGAGGTTCTTTAACGTGCACCTAAATACACCGGTGTTTTCCCATTTCGCCCCCATCGAAATGCGGCGCCGTTGCCGGGATTCGATCCCGCGACCTCATGCTCAGCAGCCCAACACCAGAGGCACAGGGCAACCGCGGCGGATTGCGTTACACAAAGCTAGGATAACTATTTACCATCATTCTTTATAAGTAGACACGGGAAAACGCATTGCAATGCCCGCGGAGGTCGCGGCCGCTTTTAAGAGCAGCATATTTAGAACCTGAGCAATATCCTTTGCATAAACAGTTTTTTAACACTCAAGCAATTCTATAACAATTAACGCTACTCTAATAGCACACCCGTCATGTAAAACTCCTCACTAAGGGTTATATATATATATATATATATATATATATATATATATATATATATATATATATATATATATATATATATATATATATATATATATATAACCCATGGTGAGGAGTTTTACATATCCTTCTCCTTCATATGTATCAGTACGTACTATTCTACTACCTCACGTTATGTTTCCACATAGTGCCCACACCGGTTCAGACCATTTGTCCCATCGCTGCACTGAATTTCAGATGCCCTTGTTCAGGGACGCACGCCGCCTCCCTGAACGCTCACTGTAATGCAAGTCTTCGCGGCCTTTTGCGAACTCCCACCACCACCACCTCAGACTTCTCAAAGCGAGATACCTTTCCAAATACGTGGGCTGCATTTTCCTGTGGATTTCGATGGGCTTTGGTCACTAGCTCTACAGAAAACGAATCACACTTCGATGCTCGTACGCAGTGGATGCGTGAAGCACAACCGCCATCTTCAACAACTGACAGCAGCGCCGTGCCGCGGAGCTACCGACGGATAAGGCCGGGCCGTTCCAAGGAAGGTTCACCGCTGGGAATGGATATGTTGACTTCACATTTACAGCCGTAATTTGGCTAAAAAAAAAGGGGGGGGGGGGAGGGGGCAAAGACTTTTTGATTCGCCCTCGTATAAATTTGTGAATATTCTGGTACCAGTGCGAGAATGAGACCCGTTAAGACGTGAATGTCGAATTATTGCTCTCGAAGCTGTAATAGACAAGATAACATTTATGCGCACTGTCGTCTTCATCGATTTAGGGAAACCTTCGCAAGCAATGTCAAGGCGCGAACTGAGCATGCTCAGAAAAAAAAAGAATGCTTCATAGAGATATCTCTAGATCAGGGAGAGAATATGCAGCAAGGATGCACGAATAAACATTCGCTGTTGACCCTGCAAAAAATAAAAAGAAAAAGGTAAGCTGCAGATTTTCTTTTGAACCAATGACGGATTTTTTGATACTGAGGCACCTTACAACTCCATCCACGCGCGTGTTCTTGTCTTCATTGCAATGTCGAAAAGAAGCTTCCTGAGATATAAGAACATTGAAATTAGTATTTAGAGGAAAGGGGTTAAGATGTAAGCAAGAGCCGAACAAAGTACTTTGCCGGCAAGACGAGAAATCACTTATTGTAGGCCTAAAGCTAGACGAGAGACACGGCACTGAGGAGGAGGCATCGTTAAAATACGAAATCAACATGTAAAAACGAGTTTCAAAAGAATAAAGCAGTGCAGCGAAATAATAGGGATATTTGAAAAGTCATCCGCTACAAGCAAGAGAAAGGCAAAATGACTGGAGCACAAGACAGTAGTACGACAAGCTTTGCCGTGTGGAGCCGACGCAGCTGTAAAGAAGGAGTTCACCTTTCGGAGGGTGCAGGTGGCTGAACTTAAGTGGACTCACGGTATCACATGGCATCTAAAATTCAAGAGTAGATATTGGGATGGCTCGGCTGCGAATCGGGAGAAGGGGCAGAGCTGCATAGGCAAGAAAGCAGCGGCGATTAACTTTGGGAAAAAAAAAGAATATTAGGTAGGGGGAAATCAAGATGGGGGCAAGAAAATAATAGATGCCTTAACATCGAGGACCCAACTGATAGGGCGCAGTGAAAAAAAAAAGCTAATGAAATACAGCGATACGAGTAGATATGTGACAGAACTTAAAGAAAGACGATGGACAAGTCACAAGAGTCTCGCTGCGTACTTTTCATACTTTTTGGCTTCTTATTATAACACATATTTATCTTGAGTTTCCTGCGGCCACCCGATTCTTCGCGTATTTCCCAAAGCGGTTACGCGTCATAGATCAGTACAAGGATAATCATGATCATCGTCATAATAATCATCACACTGCTTAAACTTGTCACAAGATGCGAAAAGTACGTCTGTTGCCGAAGCTTTGTGTAAACATTATCTCCAACTGCTTAACCCCGGTTCTTATACGAGTACCACCGGAGTACAACCTCTCTCTCTCTCTCTTTATTCCACACTATAGGTCTCATTCATCAATAACATACTGCATATGATTTGCATACGCATATTATAACTATAGTGATTGCCTTGTGCGCTTTCATGATGGCAAAGGGTGCAAGAAAGAAACACTGTTCTTCCATGTGTATGATTTCGTGTGACGAACTCCAGTACTGCAGCTTCTTATCAAGCTAAGAAGAGAATACGATTAAGGCAAGCTACTGATTAAGCGCTGAATAATCTAGTACTTACCGACTACTGAGCAAGTATTGGTGAATGTCGTGTACGGGTGTGGCCGAAAGTAAAAAAAATAGTCGATTCAGCATGTTAGCTCGGTGAAAGCTAGAGTGACAAATCACGGTCTTTTTCGGCGTGCGCAGTCGGCTTGAAAATAAGGACAAGGTGCATGAAACGCAGCAGGAATTCACAAGGCACTGGAAACGAACCGGGTATCACAGCCTCGTTTTCAAATAAGCTCTATGTTCATACTGTCACGCGTGCACTGTGATACCAGGCTTGTTTTTTTTTTTTTCAGGTAAATAACATTTACGGTGTAACTGCACCGTGGTTCTTGCAGCCATGGTTGCATAGATCACAGAATCATGTCCGAACTGCTGCAGTATGCCGGCTGTTCTGACACTAACGGCGATGGCCGGACGTCAAACGGCTCTGCATCAGACAAGCATCCGCGCTGAACCGCTGGGCGAGACTATGTAAACCTTCTTGTACCATACCTAATAAAAGGATACTAAAATCCTGTCGCACGTGTAATTTTTGCACACGCAAACACACACCCACACGCACACACAAAAAAGAGCAAGAATTTCATTTATCTACTTACTAAACAGTAGAACGTTCTTGAAGTGACATTGTTCGGGGTAAGGTGAGGCAAATTCATTAGAACATCACAGCATTCACGGCGATAAGCTAGAAACATATGCCGCGAGCTTTCGCAATTTTCGTCAAATAGTAACCACAAATGCAGACGATGAGGCTGCAGCGCCCCGTGAGGCGCAGATTGTAGTGATATATTTTGCTGCCGTCAACGCCCTACTTTGGTGGGAGAAAGGGAGAAACTGAGCGAAGCGCGAAACAACAGTAGATTTTGGTTTAGGTGGTCGAAGGGACACATATTGCCGCGAACACCATAGACGAGAGTCTCGCTGAATGCTTACAACTGACACCTGTGGCAGAAATGTAGCCATGCACTTGTAGCCAGGCACTCCCAGATGGCCTTCCTTCTATAGCTACTTAGCTAACGCAACAGTACTTAACTTTGATGGACTAAAGATGATCGGTTTATTCAGCATGACATGGCCTTTGGCTTTCAGAGCATGGGCTGGAATCAAGCTGCAGAGGCCAAACGATGTCGGGCGGACAAAAAGTGAAAAACAAGACGCGACGCCGAGTGTGCAGGTTTCCGTATAACAACAGTATAGACGCGAAGAAAACACCTGTGTTCTAGAACGCTTCTCCACTGAACATTCCACCTCCACTCAAGAAAGTAGATAGCAGCGCCATCACTCGACAGAAGTAGTCACTGCAGTTTATGATCATCCGCGGCAATTCTTGAGAAGTGCAGCGTCTTCATCAGTAAAGGGCAGCGTTGTGCTCAACTTGGTAAAGTACAGGAAGAGCTTCGAGTCGAGGATTGTTTGAGAACACCGGTAAATGAAGCTTCTTACAGCACGTCATCGACTCATTGTCCATGACACATGTAAGTGGGACAATCATGTTCCTGTAGAATGTCTCACGATGTGCACTCGTGCAGGACAAAAGATTTAGTAGTGTGGTTTGCCATGGGGGGCCAGTTGGTCCATGGTGACAGTACAGAGAGTTCTAGCAAGTACAGACGCGACCAATAAGAGAAAGCCGTTTGTGTTCTGGCAACAAGTGCAATTTGTAGTAGGCCGGAAAACCCAGCAATTATTTTCGGGAGGGGTATTGCGGGAACGATGGCGGCCATTTTGAAAGATTTCTGTTCGGTAATTTCCGTGTGGGGACCAAGTACTTCGCTGGCATACGTTAGTATACGCATATAATGCATATATTGACATGTACTTATAATAAAATGACGTGTATGTAAGTTGTGTTGAACAGTGTATCGCCAAGGCGATAATTTTGGCGGGTGTCAGGAGACCCTGACACTCCCTTTGGTTACGGGCCTTTTGGGGAGGTTTTATTTTACTAGAGACAGGCGGTTTAGTGTTTGTCATGTGGTGACACATGCCCATATGCATACACAAACCAAATGACTTGAAATCTCCAACTCGCACGCCTTGGACGACGCCACAGGGCTTATGCCATTACGCAAGTTCTTGAAGAAAAGTGCGCCCTCAGCGAAATGGTTGCTTTCAGTGCGCATTTTGCATGCTTTCGTGTTTGACGTATCCACAGCAAAACATGACACTGTTCTCCGAGTTTAGCAAAGTGCGTGCAAGTGGTAATAGATATAAACTTAATTTTCGGAGTTTGTACTTTATGGCGGCCAGGGCTTGGCGCACATCTTAAAGACCACATTTTTGTCCTTTCGTCCCTTCAATTATCCCCCTTACGCATGAGTACCAAGTGTTGATCTTTCTTTTTAATATAGGTCGGTTTGCGTGCTGATTTGGCCTTGCATCGGTGAATATGCACTTACTGTCAGCTAATTGAGAATGACGTCATTTCTACCTGAAGTTCATTTAGTAATCGTACCTTTCCGTGCCCGGAATAAGGTTCGGAGAATTGTGTGAAACAAACGTGGAAGTATTAGCATACAATAAGAAGCAATTGGTTTATAATTATACGCATAATGCTGCTATAATCTCCGGCGCCTTCTTAATTAGATGTCGTTGTCGTTAACTAGTGGTATCACATTAAGTAGTGCCAGTTCGGGACATCAGACAGAGTTAGCCTTCATCGAACGGCTCCAGGAAACAATGAAGGAATGCTGAACGCATCGCGTTTGCATGCGTAATGTTGTCATTTATTGTATGCACTTAAAAAATGGCCTTCCTTCATTATCGTCAGCAAGCACCTCGTTCTTACAGCAGCACATACTGCGCTAACTTTCCCATTCAGTTGTGACATTTCAATCTAAAGGCTGTATTGTAACCCCCAACCGCCCGGCATCGTGGAGACGTCAACGACTGTAGCGAAGAGGTAGACCCTGCATATGATTTTGCTGACATCTCGGTATAATGTTATTTTCCCCTTTGTTTTCTTGTCGCTTTGACAGTGAAAAGAATAAAGAAGGAGAATACCGCGTGGCAACGACGAGATTAGCTGCTGTGCTCGCCGCATGCCTAATAGTTTCGTGAAAAAAAAAAAGTGCTTCTTGAAAAGACTATTAGCAAGCGTGATCGTGTCAGTTTTCGCTCTTAGGAAGGCCCGCGCTCCGCATTCGAACGCACGTACGGTTTGCACGCAGTGGGCAGCATTCGTGAGGGATCGGTCCCATCGCGACTTACCCTAGTAGCGCTGCTGGCGACGCGGGTAATCCGGGCTTTGGATGCCTGCGCTGTGGTCCGGAGAAGGCGGCGATAGCAGCGGCGGCGGCAGGCCGACCCGGGCCGCGGCGCAGCGCCGAGGCGTGCGCTGCTGAGGCGCCCAGGGCATCGCGCCTCCTCGCGGACCAGCCACCGCCGCGGAGGCGAGGGAGGTGGTTGAACGGGCGGCGGGCCGCCCCCCCCGCGGGTCTCCCCCCACCTTACACTCTCTCACTCACTCGAGGCTCGCAGAAGAGAGGGGGCCCGGAAGGCGAAGCTTCCTCGCTCGGGACGGTGGGAAAGAGAAGAGGCGTCACTGAGGCTGTCCCGTCGGAACACCCCGGGCGTGTGGTGTCCGCCGCCGGCAGGTAAAGGGCTACAGCGTGGGCTCGAGCTCGACCGCGGTCATCGTCGCTGCGCCGTGGCTGGGCCGCCGGAAGGAGAAGCGTTGCTGCGACGCCGAAGGTCGTCCGGCGTCGAGGGTCGCCATGTTGGCCAGCGCCGAGGGAGCGCCGTGCACTGCGCAGACGCGCCGTGGCTGCCGATTCCCGCTCTGTCTTCCGGTCCCCTCCGCGCGCAGCATCGCTGCGGCCACCCTCCCACTTTCGGGCTCACGCTCTGCGCTGCGTCTGTGCGTCTGTCTGTGTGCGAGGCGGCTGCGCACCCAGCGCTCGCGGCGTCCAGAATCGACCGCGGGCCGCTCGCGCGCAGCCAATGCTGCGCCACCTTCTTCGCGGTAGGAAAGAAAGTGCTCGAGGGAAACAATAGCGGAAGCAAAGAGTTGATAGCAACGTCCCGTTAGACCGGCGCCCTCCGGTCCGTCCGAAAGATACTTGAACAGCACGTGCACGCTTCCCAAACTGCGTCCCCACCTTGTCTTGAGCCGACCGACGCCTGTCTGTGTGGTCCTATAGCGCCCTCGGGTATTGCCTTGAATGGTTCCTTTTGTGAGGACGCGCAGAAACGAAATGACTTTCTCCAGTTACGCTAAAGGAGGCGACAGCGACTGGCGTTAGCCTGCACGGGAAGAACAAAGAAAGAAAGAAAAGGAGAAAAGGAAATTTGTCGGTTTGTATTTCTCACTGATTGAGATGTAATTAGTAAAACGACGGACTAATGGCGAGAGCGGTAGGTGGGCTATCACGTGCAAACGGCGCATATGCCCACGTCTTCTCTCTTAAAAATATTTTTTATAACTTCTTTTTTTCTATACCCTTGGCTGTCCCACTTATTTGACGTCGTTTTCTGCGACAGCTGGAGGAACGTTATTCTGCGTCTTTATTTTATTCGGTTATTATTTCTGCAACCAACGGAGTTTCATTAAGGCAACTGTAGATGTTCGAATGTGTTGCTAGCGAACAGAGCGAATAATGTGTCATATTCAGTAAGTCATATTCAGTAAGCACTCAGGGAAGTTCCGCCATGGTCACTATAATAATTTTATGCTTGTCAATCCGGTTCTTTTAGACGCACAAGTGCAGCCGGATATATTTACTGATTCAATTATTAGTAGTGTTACAGTGCCGAAGCTGTCACGAGCTCAGGTTCCTTGACGTGCATATAAACATATAACCATCGATGGTTTCTGCATTCCGACCCGATCTGAGTGCAGCTGCCGCGGCGAGCATATTTATGACCACTGATTCGTTGAGATACCTGGCGAACCTTTTTGTGCCTTATGTCCAAGACAAGCGCCACAGTGTGGAAATAGTTCCACGAGAGTCACCGCGACTCGGTGCAGCTTTACCGCGTGTGCGTGTATTGCTATTAAAAGATACGGTGGTATTACGTGACGGAACTGTGTCTGGCGCCGTGGTTGACAAATGCCTTTATCAATATTTCCTAAATACTGTATGGATTTTCCCCCATGCACCGTCGCATATTATTCTTGTTCTGTCGCATTATTATCTTATCAATCCTTCTTGGTTGATCTCTTCGAACGCGCTTTCGCTCACTGTCTGTAGAAGAAGATACATGCCACTTAAAATCCGGCTGTGTATAGCGCGCAATGGCATTCAATACCGTGCTTCGCCAACCTGGCAGTCCCGCTTCGTCAAAGTAGGAATCGGTAATCATCAAGGTAGAGCGTTGGGCTAGTTGGTGCTATAATGGATGTTTTCCCCTCGCATTAAACGCATTCTGTTGTTCGTGTCTCATAGGCTGGAAAATAATTGGTAATCGCCATTTGCGATTGGCATTTGGTATACTTCCCCCTCTCTATCATATGCTCTCTCTAATAATTCAGTGCGTATGATTCAATACTAAAGAAAGCGTCTGTTGGGCATAAAAAAAATTCACCGTTTGCGACGTTCGCTTTGGCATGTTCCTTAACATATTGCCTACATACTAGTCCGTTTAGCCCCTAAGAAACAAAGAGACCAATTTGCACCTAAGCGACTTCTCTTTCACAGATCTGCGAATAATGCATAGAGAAATGTAGACATTGTGTTGTCGTTTACATTTAAACGCATCACAAATAATATGCAGATAGCTGGCCATTTAGCACTGTTTAGAATTCTGCAACGCTTTACCAGGCGGAGCAACGCGTTTGTGCAAATCGAGTAGTTGTGTGTGTGATACGAGCGTAGGTGCATTTGACGACAGTAGCAAGACGACGACCACGTCGATGGCGATTGTATGACCGCAACGGGAGGATTTCTACTGCGGTCATTCGACGCGAATGTATACGTGGGGACTATTGAGTTCTGCAAAGGTACTGAACGGTCGTCAGCGAGAGAAACACTGATTGTGACGTGATGCGTGACTAAGTGTTATAGAATCGTACGTACCTACGTTTACGTCATCTGGTCTATATATGTAAAGAACGACGACATAAACCTAGGCTTATCATGAAGGCGATGCAACGTCGCAAGGTTTCTATGTAGCGTTGGCTGCTACGAGGAGAATACTAAAGAATGAGGGCCGATTCCAGAGTTTGTGCAGTCTATATAACACATGCAGTGCCCAAAGTGCAAGCTGCCGCCAGGAAAGAAGAGAAAGTGGAGCTGAACGCACGCGTCAAACATATAAAAGATTTGTCGCGTCGCACTATTCAATTAAATCCACATACATTTATTGTACAGGAAACTTTGCTAGCCCTAAATAAAAATTTTCATCTCAGACATTATGGCTCTTTTCGTTTAGATCGCTCTACAAGAGGTGGCGTGTTACTTACATTAGTATTAACCAGAATTTGCCACAAAACAAGAAAATCACTGAAACTTCTGTCCTCTCAATTCGAAATTCTAGTTATAGTCTTTCGTCTACCTTCATATCCATTTTTCTTCGTGAATGTATACAATATTCTTCAGGGGTTCATGACCCATGTCCTCTGGATAGTGTAATCTCTACTAGCGGAAATGACGTTATAAGGGCGGGAAACTTCAACTCTCATCATCTGGTATGGGGTTTAAACGCAGATCCGTGCGGTACTTGAATGTGGCATGGTCACAGGACAATAATCTGTTATGTCAGAATCCAGGACATCCTACTTAATTTTGTCAGAGGTCTGGCTGCTTCTACTCTAGATTTGACTTTCTCAGGTTCAGGTCGTTGCGTATCCTCTTGGTCGACTGTTGACTATGCCACAAATAGTGACTATATTCCGATGATATTTGAGATAATGTGCCCGGTGACATTCTTAGTGTCTCAGCCGCGAAAATACACACATTACAGTAAATTTCAAAGTAATTTCCGATCATCATTGACTTCCATATTTGAAGCCAATTCTAAACAAAAAGCATTAAGTGGAAGCTTTAGCTCGGGTCCAACTCCTACGCGGCCTATTCAAATACATGTAAAGCCCAAATACGCTTTTCTGAGATAACCCCTGGACCGATTTTAATGAAATCTCTTGTATTTGAGAAAGAATGTTAAATTATAGTGACTGTTGCAAGCGGAATTTCGATTTAGGGCGTGAATATTGTGAAAAGGATTGTAAAAAATTTGAAAGTTTGAAAAGAATAGACGCACGAAGTTTATAAATTAATAGCTCTGCTTCAAAAACAGATATTTCGGTACTGGAAACGGCATCTATTAGATCATTTAAAGTGTAAAAGTCGATATGTCAATTTGTATCTTACGTGAGTTTTTTACGTAGTGTACAAGGGTTATGCAAAAGATGTATTTGCATATTACTCAATTTCTTTTAGATTCATGTGTAACATATAAATTTTGTCTGCTTTAGATGTACTATCAAATGTAATTCACAGAATTGTGATATCATTTTCGCCTGCTGAGTTAGAGAGTTGTAAACTTGATAGTTTCGTTTTCTGAAAATTTTCGATTTTTGCCAATATGTAATAAAAAATTAACGATCTAAATCGAAAAGTGGAAACCAACAGTCACTAGATTTTAAGTTTTTGTTTTAAATGAAACAAACCTCGTCAAATTTGGTGCAGTGCTTGCAGAGAAAAACAAATTCTACTTTTACATGTATTTGTATTACATGTATTGAGCACTGGAGCTAAAGTTTCTTAAGCATTTGCTCTCTCTTATGGATTCCCGTAGAAAAGCTGAATATGAGATTCACAAAGTCAAAGATAAATCTTCTTTGCAGCGGTGCTATGCTGACTGCTCGCAGGATTATAGAATGAAAGCTGCCTGGAAGAAATTATTACATAACCAATGCTCGAAAAATAAGGCAGACTATAAGTTAGTTGCAGGTATATTTAAACGTACCGTGTCGTAAGCAAAGTATGAGTACGACATAAAGCATTTTGATTTTATGGCACAACCGAATAATAAACACACACTAGTCGGCTTTCTTAGATATAAGAGAATCATTCCTTTTCCGGTAAAAGTAGAATATAAAGCTTTATCCCCATAAGACATGATGGAGTCATTGGACAATATTGCTATAGGGGATGAGCAATGTTTTTCTTCTAATGTCCTTCCTCCTACGTTGATTTCTTTGGTTGATGAGGATTTTAAGGAACTATGTGTGGATAAATTGTCAAATGTCTTGCGTAAAATTCTGACTGCTGCTCCAAGCCTTGATGGAGTCATTTTGGCCATGTCAAAAAAAAGCTGCAAGAAGATCTACTTTGCATCATAGATTATTCTCTCAGAAGGGCTTGGATTGCACCACAATGGAAAATATTAGGCTTATATTGTTACCTACAAAAACGGAAGATAGGTATGCCTTAGACAACATTAGGCGAATTGCAGTAGCATCAAATTTTGTAAAGTTGATATACAGAGCCTTACATCTTCGCTTTATGAACATTATTAATTATACAATGCTTCTTGGCTCATGTGAAATTGGATTCAGGCCGGGTTGCTCAGTATGGCAGGCGCATATTGACATCGAAAGTCATATAAAACTTCCATGGTGCCAAGGCGAATATGCAGCATTGGTTACTTTGCATATCAAGGCATACGATAGTGTTCAACACAGTATATTGTTAAGCTGGCTGCGAGAACTTAAGTTCCCTAAATATTTACAGGCATGGAATTCGCAGTTTTTAAGTGGCAGATAATTTTGTTGCTTTCGGAACGGCATTTAATCGAGTACATATGAGTAGGCAAAAGGAGTTCCACGGGGGGCAGTGCTATCTCCAGGATTATTTAGTATTTTGCGTAGCTCCATCCCATCCCCGGAGGGCGTGCATACTTACGTGTATGCGGATGAGATGACCTTCTTGTCATCGGCAAAGGACCTTTGCTCACTTTACGAAAACCTGCAAAGGTATTATCTGTTCAAGAAGATTGGATAACTTACATTCGTCTGGCTCTAAGCCTGAACAAGTGCTCATTGCTTGTATTTCCTCTGAAGGACCCAGTACATATGCCTCTGTAGTACTAGCTCGATATCGCTCCACAAATAGATGCTGTCAAGCCCCGTGGTGTTATATATGACAGCACTGTTTCATGCATACTCACATTGATTATATGGTGGGACTGTTACGCAGACTGAGCAACAGTCAATCATGAATGCGTTGGGTCACCTTGCTATCAATCTATCGTCCGTATGTACGCCCTGTGCTCAAATTCGGGTGTGCGTTATACTCTGGGGCGCCTGCATAAGCTTCGCCCCCTTGTCCTTCTAGAAAAGCAAGCACTAGAGCATGTTTATGGCTACCTAAATTTGTAGCAAATACCATTTTGTATCTAGAAGGAAGAATTCGTTTTCTTGTAACTCGGTTTCGTGTGCTTGCCGTACAAACATTTTAAGGGCGTACGAATCATCGACAAAACTTTGACATTCAGTGTTAATTTCTCAAACTAGTATGTTCTTCGATGTACGCGTTCAGTGACCTCGGTTCTATACAGGTAAAGTTAATGGCAGTTAATGGTAATGTTAAGGTAAAGTTAATGTTTCCATACAGGTAAAGTTGCGCGAACTCTTCTCCATCCGTTGAAGGCTAGAATCAGAGAAGTAAAGCTCATTTGTGGTGGGGAAACTTTTCGTGACATGCAATTTGTGAATATTTTTCCAAGTAAGGCACAACACCTACCTTACAGAATGTTAATTTCTACTCTACAGAAAATCTCATGGAAGGATGGCCTTGCTGCCCGAGATTTCTTAGTGCACCGTGGCCCCGATGAATGCATTGCAATCATACATCATACATGGTACACCAGCAAATGCAAATCGGAGCCGCACGCAATACTGATTAATGTCTGTCATGTACAATACTGCTTTCATATTAAAAAAAAGATGTTTTCTAAGAAAAAAGGGAAATAGTGGTTAGATTATTGGGCTTCCGCGACAGAAGGCAGATATTTGATTCCACTGTCGGGTTATGCATTTTTTTATTACAGAGGTCCGAAGTGGGGCGAGAAAGAAAAAAATCTATCTATACCTACTTGCCGACCTCCCGCAAAGTGCTTGAAAGAATGCTGCGCTATAATAATCTTTCTCAGTCAAAATTTTGTGGAGAAATAGAGACGTAGCCCTTATTTAACGACACCGTGGGATTTCGGGGCATACCATGCGCTAGCGTTTGAACCAGCGACTTGCAAGATAATGCGGCGGCGCGCGACAGAAAATCCTAAAGGCCAGATTTACATTTGTACATTACGGTCACTCGCCTACCTCCTGCCCTACTCTATCAGGCAGTTAAGTTGCGTTATGGCGCGACCTCTCCTGCAAAAGGGACACCTTATTTGCGGTGATAAAGGCATCCTACTTGCACACAAAGCTCCCGATCGTCCTCGAGCCTATATAGTTACCCATTAGGCCAAGGCGCCATTGTCAGTGAATAAGGCTTAACAATCGTCGTACGGACACTCGCGGCGCGTTCTCACCTTGCAGTACCGGGCACGTCGGCGTCCATGCACGACCCGCGTGTCCCAGTCCTCCAACCAAGGTGCTCCGACCGATGGCGGGATCTGCTGAGTAGGGGAGGCTCGGCGCAATCGAAATCTCTCAGGGAGCGGCAGCACGGAGCGCTCGCATTGCGAGGAACACGTGCGAGTCGGCGCTCCTCGTTACGCCGGCGTTCGCACCGCGAACGCCGGAATCTGTTCATGTGTGTTTTCGGGCGAGCGTGTGTTTAGCTTGCAAGAGAATGTTTACCGCAATTTATATTGCTCGTAAAGCTACGCGCCTTGCTTCGTCGAATGGTCTGATACTTTGCTGTCACTGTCATGCTTCGCCTTCCTACAAAACTGCGGCTTTGTTACGTCACTGCCGCCATGCGTCGGTCAACTAGAATCATTAACGCAACCGAACCATGACTTTCTCGGCTGTGATGTCGCCACCTTGGGGAGTGTTTTTCAGGTCGTCGAGGATCTCGACTTTGTTGAAGTTGTCATCTAGAAAAACACAACGCGCAAGCGATTCTCAATTGAATAAACTATATAACTGCTCTTTTCAAAATCTTGTTTACTTGCGATCAGAGTCCCCTTTTATTCATGACTGCTCCCAACGGGTCAGATTTCCTCCATCTCTCGACTCCATGAACAACATTACGCGAGTTCACTAAACAAAGCTCTCGTTGTCACTATCGTTAAGCGCGCCGGCGCCTGCTCTGCACAATCGAGGAAGCATACCCTGTGTTGTAATCTAAACCTGTCAGCATAATATGGCAACAGTGTGTGGTAGCAAACAGAGAGGGAGAGAGAGAATGAAGAGGAAAGGCAGGGAGGTTAACCAGATATGAGTATCCGGTTTGCTACCCTACACTGGGGATGGGGGATAGGTTGCTCAGTATGCGCTCATCCACGCCTACTTGGCGCGACAGCGCAGGATTCGAAAAAATGAAGAAGCCCACTGACTGCACCGTGGAATTCATATTAACCAACAGTAGCTGTATGCCATTTCGCGCTCTTTTCGTCTACTGGCTTGACGAGTATGACATGCGGCTGGACGAAACGTTAAGTGCATTATCAGCTCGCCGCGAGTGAACACACCTGGGATGCTTACGCTGTAAAAGAACGTTCAGCGGAATTAGTGAGAAACCTGCTAGTAAAATGTCCCGCCCTAATTTATGTTATTAAAAATGGAAGAACAGGGAAAACGAAGAAACTAATGCGGAAAATCCGTTATATATACTTAGCATTTGAAGTGAGCAGTGCTATCTTTTCACGCAATTTACAAAAGCATTCACGAAATAGACATGAGCATCAATAGTTCGTGAAAGCGTCATATGCTGATATGCGGTTGCAAACGTTCATACTATTACAAATAAGAACCCATGCATAGAACACATGAGAAACAACAAAACGTCCGGTACTTCACGATACGTGCCAGGTATCTGTCCTACCAGTACACAGTGTGATCATTTCTATGTTTAATATTTAAGAATAACCTCTTGCAGATAACATAGGTCTAGTGCTTGAGCTGGATTATTCAGAGAGGAGGTTATTATTTACATGACGAATCGAAACATATTGTTACGCGAAGGACGAGTCAGTAAGACGAGCAACTATTTACAGGTTATATTTACAAAAGCGGTTGCAGCGCTGACCGGTTAGATTCACCGCGCGAGCCCAGTTCGTTCTTCCTTCTCTTTTCTCGAGGGATGCCGCCCAAGCGCCTAGTTCAAATAATCAAATGCCACACGCATGTAGGATAATCCCCCGGCGGCAGAAGCGACGTCCCGGAGCGTCTAAATGTCATCACTGGGAGGCTGATACTGCTTCAGTCGTGTGACGTGCACGATATCACTGGACTGGGAAGCAGATGGGGCGTCAGGGGCGATCTCGTAGGTGACGGGAGTGACGGCATGAAGCACTCGTTATGGGCCTGTGTAACGAGACAGCAGTTTTTCTGACAGGCCGACCTGTCGCGACAGAGATCATAGAAGCACCAAAGAACCAGGCGGGAAGTGCACGTCTCGGTGTCGCCGGTCGTACAAGCGCATTTGACTCTCTTGGGATTTCAGAAGGCGTTCGCGGGCAATTTCTCTTGCGCGGGCACAGCGGGCGATGGCGTCAAGTGCATATTCACTGGTCGGTGCCGCGTGAACAGGAAAGGTTGTGTCGAGGGGCAGCGATGGTTCTCGGCCGAACAGAAGGAAAAATGGGGAATAACTGGCTGTGTAGTGGCGTGAGGAATTAGAAGAAAAGTGACAAAGGGTAGAGAGAGGTCCCAGTCAGCGTGGTCTGAAGAGACATATTTCGCGAGCATGTCTGTGAGAGTGCGATTGAGACGCTCCGTGAGGCCATTTGTTTGCGGATGGTATAATGTGCATAGCTTGTGCCTCGTGGCACAGGAGTGCAGGATGTCCGCGATAACTTTTGATAGGAATGTCCGGCCACGGTCTGTAAGAAGTTGTCGCGGAGCTCCATGTAATAAAATCACGTCGCGTAGAAGAAAATCGGCGACATCTGTGGCGCAGCTTGTAGGAAGTGCTCGGGTGATAGCGTTGCACGTGGCGTAATCCGCGGCCCCAGCGATCGACCTGTTCCCAGAGGTAGAAAGAGGAAAAATGGCTAAGTAAACCCAAACCAAACCGAAAGAATGGTTCCTCAGGAGCGTCGATGGTGTCTTGCGTCGCTGGCATTTCTCACACGCAGCTACGTACCTTCGAACAGAGCGAGCTAGCCCTGGCCAAAAGAAGCGTCGGCAGGTCCGGTCTTAGGTACGTGACACACCCAGGTGACCGGCAGTGGGGAGGTCGTGAGGTTTGTGGAGAACAGCCTATCGAATGTGTTTAGGGATCACAAGGAGTAATGCAGGGCCGTCGGTGTGGACGTGGTGGCGGTAGAGCACGCCATCTTGAAGTGTGAATAAGCGAAGAGAACAGTGGCAAGTGACGATTCCAGGCGGTCAATGATGAAACGTAAGGACGGGTCACGGCGCTGCTCCTCGGCGTCATATAGCTGTGAAAAAACAGAGTGAACATAGGCGTCAGTGTCAGTATCAGACGTAGAGGTCGCGTTTTCGACTGGGTAGCGAGAGAGGCAATCTGCGTCCTGGTGTTGGCGTCCCGACTTGTAATTCACTGTGTAGGGATATTCTTGTAGTCGGAGGGCCCAACGACCGAGCTGGCCAGTAGGATCCTTCAGCGACGAAAGCCAACAGAGCGCATGATGATGTGTGATTACTTAGAAGGGCTTGCCATATAAATATGGGCGGAACTTTGAAACAGCCCAGACAAGAGCAAGACATTCGCGCTCGGTAATCGAATAGGGGGGCTCTGGAGTTGTCAGGAGCCGGCTAGCGTAGGCTATAACGCGGTCGTGTCCGTGTTGGGGTTGCGATAAGACGGCGCCTATCCCACAATCACTGGCATCGGTTCGGACCTCTGTAGGTGCGGGCGGATCAAAGTGGCCCAAGACCGGTGGATTGTTGAGAATCGTGATAAGGCTTGAAAATGTGGCAGCCTGAGGGGGACCCCACGTAAAAGGCACGTCTTTCTTCAGAAGTGCAGTGAGTGGTTGAGCGATTGCTGCGAAATCTTTCACGAACCGTCTAAAATAAGAACAGAGCCCCACAAAACTCCGGATGTCTTTGACAGACTGAGGTACAGGAAAAGCCGTTACTGCTCGAACCTTCTCCGGGATGGGTTGTACGCCGGAAGCATCGACGAGATGGCCTAGCACTGTAATCTGTCGGGGCCCGAAGTGGCACTTTGATGAGTTTAATTGACGTCAAGGATAGCTGCGACGCGCTCAAGGTGCGTTTCAAATGTAAGAGAAAACACAAGGACATCGTCGAGGTAACAAAGGCAAGTTGACCATTTGAAACCTTGAAGCAGAGAGTCCATCATCCGTTCGAACGTGGCGAGGGCATTGCATAAACCGAACGGCATAACCTTGAATTGTTAGAGGACATCTCGAGTGCAAGCGGTCTTTTCTTGATCTTGCTCGGCGATGGAAATCTGCCAATAACCAGATGGAATGTCGATGGACGAAAATTATTTGGAACCGTGAAGACATTCAAAAGCGTCGTCGATTGGTGGTAAAGGGTAAACGTCCTTTTTAGTGATTCGGTTTAGGTGGCGGTAATCAACGCAGAAATGCCACGCGCCATCTTTCTTTTTGACGAGCACGACCGGCGACGCCCAAGGACTGGAGGAGGGCTCAACAATGCCTCAGGCGAGCATCGTGTTTACTTCCTGCTGAATAACTTACCGCTCTGCCGTGGACACGCGATACGGCCGGCGGTGAATGGGACCAGCATCACCAGTGTTTATCCGATGCTGAACAAGGAACGTCTGACCAAGTGTTCGATTGTAAGTGTCAAATATATCGCGGTAGGAAAGCAAAAGGCGATATAGGGTGGCTGCTTGGTCAGGTGCGAGGTCCGGAGCGACCATGGGACGTGATGGGCCGTCGAGGTTCGAGCATCCTGCGGGCAATCAGGAGGATCTGGAGACGCGTCGGCAGCAAAAACAGTGACGTGGTCGTCTGTCACTGACCGGAGCGTGGCCACCGCTATGCCTTCAGGTAACACTTGCTCCGTCAAGCCAAAATTGATAAAGGGGAGACACATCCGATTAGCGGCAAGGGTTACGACGGAGTGTGGCACAGAGATGTCGCCCGCCAGGAGGACATCACGAATAGGTGCGACGACATAGTCGCCATCAGGCACGGATGCCGCTGAGGCCAATTCAGCGAACGTTAGGGCTTGTGGAGGTAAGCGAACAAACGCTGTAGTGCAGAGGGTGTTCGGTTGGTCGGGGCGAGCGTAGGGACGGCGAGGTGACTAACGGCGAGCATCGACGTGTGGGCGAGGAGCAGGGAATGAGTTCCAGCACGGTGGTATCCAGGTGGTGCAGCAGCGGCGGGATACATGACCAACGCGGTGGCAGCGGAAGCAGATCGGTTTGTCGTCTGGGGTTCGCCAGTCAGTAGGATTGCGTGGTCTGGGAGCGAAATAATGGTCATTACAGGTTGTGGACATGGGAATGGGTGCCGAATCAGGTCGGGAGACAGAGCAGGCGGTAGGGATGCCAAGGTTTACAATTTCTTGCCGCACAACTCCTTTAATAACGGAAATAGTGGACGTCGCTTGGTCGAAGGTACCGTCAAGGGGTCCTGGATGAAGGGGGGTTTGACTCGCCGCTTCAGTCTCACGCCGAAGGATACGTGTGACGTTCTCTTGATATGGTCGTGTGGCGGTAAGAGCGGAACAAGAGGACGTGGCAGGGATGTTTGGTAGCCGGGAAAACTGTGGGATGACGCGGCGGCTTTTGCCTACCTCGAAGCGGCGGCATTCTTTGACGATGTTGTCGACGGTAGAAATGTCGTTATAGGCCAGCAAATTGAAGGCATCGTCCGCGATGCCTTTTAGGATATGGCCCACCTTGTCAACCTCGGTCATGTGCTCGTCGACTTTCCGACAAAGCGCGAGCACTTCCTGTATATAGGAGACATAGGATTCGGTCGACGACTGGACACGGGTGGCAAGTTCTTTTCGCGCAGCCTGTTGGCGACCTGACGGGCTGCCAAATATGTCGCGAAGCCTCTCTTCGAAAATGTCCCAGCTGGAGAGCTCCACCTTATGGGGGTGAAAGCAGACACGCGGTGTCCCGTCCAGATAAAAAAATCACGTTGGCAAGCATGATGGTAGGGTCCCAGTGGTGGCTTAGGCTAGCACGCTCATACATGCGGAGCCAGTCGTCGACGCCATTTTGGGCGGAGAGTGTCCCAGGATCACGGAGGCTAGGAACCGTAACGTACGTTGTGGTTGACGCCGCATGTGTAGGTGGCGACGTGATGGTTTCATCGGAAGCCATGGCTGAGAAGACGACGGTGCGGCCACTTCGGAGCTCCGTGGCGAGGACGGGGAACGTTCCACCTCCACCCCAATGTTACGCGAAGGATAGGATAGGATAGGAATAAACATTATTTGTCCAACGGTTGTTGATGTTGGTGCCCGGGGCTAGGCTGCCAGCGTTCCATCGCCCGAGGAAAATCTTTCGAGATCCTCGGCAACGGCCCTGGCCCGCTGGACGGCTGGTCTTCGGGTGCCTCACTGAGGAGGGCGGCTTGCCATCTTTCAGCGAGGCGCCCCGCTTCAGAGGGTTCTGCTGTTGTATTCCCCCTTCCTCTTTGTTCTTGTTCCACGTGGCGTCGGCATTCCCAAAGCACATGGGCCATATCGGCCCGTTCGTGCTCGCACCACGGGCAGCCGGGCGACGGGTGCAGCGCGGGCCACAGGCGGTGCAGGTGGTAGGGGTTGGTGAAAGTGCCCGTCTGCAACCGTCTCAGGTCGACCGCCTGGGACCTGTCTAGGCGCCCGTGGGGTTGTGGATATTTTCTTCGTTCTTTCCTATAGTGACCAAGCACCTCCCGGTACGTTGCCGGAAACTCCTTGACAGCGCAGTCGGCGTCCTCGTGATCCCCAGCTCCGTCCGCCGCGATTTGTGTTGTATTGGTAACAACAGCGGCCGCGCCAGACGGGGTGGCAGCCGCCATCGCCGTCTCTCCTCCGCTGGGGTCCCGCACAACAACGGCAGCGGCTGCCCTCTGGGTGACCGCGTCGCGGCGGGTAAGCTGCCTCGCGACGAAGTGGGCGCGCTCGTTGTGGTTGGGTGGAGTGTCGTTGCGTCATCGGCCGTTAGCATTGTTGGTGTCATTATTGTCGTGGCTGTTGTGACGCGAAGGACGAGTCAGTAAGACGAGCAACTTGTCTTACAAAAGCGGTTGCTTACTTACTTACAAAAGCGGTTGCTTACTTAAAAAAGCGGTTGCAGCGCTGAACGGTTTGATTCAGCGCGAGAGCCCAGTTCATTCTTCCTTCTCTTTTCTCGAGTGACGGCGCCCACGCGCCTCGTTAAAACAATCAAATGCCACACGCGTGTAGTAATATTCTACTAATTAAAAATATCTTTGACTTAATTACTTTATGGCACATATTGCAATTTGCAATCTGTAGCCGGTGAGTTCGCAAGGCGTAACCACTACGAATTAATTTCCTGTTTTATTACGGACCTTATCGCGACATTATGTCCGTCAAGCAAGGGATGATCTTGTATTGTACTTTCCACGGGAAAGAGAAGTAATAGTTTTCTCACCTTCGCACAACGATTTCTGCCAGTAATCCTTTGATACCAGTCAGAATCGGACATTGGTCATTCCAAACACATACTCCTTCCATGAGATAAAGCTAAGTGGGCGTTCATCTTTCTTCGTACTGGGTATCCAGACGAGCGATCGCGTGGTCTAATCCTGCCCAATGACCCACCGCTCTATGGCTGCCCCGTTCAGGCTATTGCTGCTTGTTAAACATTTGAACTCCGTTCTTTTTGGATCTCTGCCCCCAACTTTAGCCAACACCGTTTCTTCCTATCGCCAACACCATAGCATTTCTCCACTTGCTGCTATCTTTGCGTAATTTTTGATTAATAATTTGATACCATCCGCGACAGCGCTTCTCATTGAGTGGGCGAAGGCTATGTGACCTTATACTCTCTGTTTGCAGGGTGGTCATTTTTAGATATAGAATGAAACAGCAAGATATTACTATACTGAAGACGGAGCAGTAATAGAAATAATAGAAAACGTTCTGTTGCCGCGAATTGAAGAGACGGTCGTAGATAGGTCACAGGAATGCGAGGGAAGAAGGAAAAGGCGAAGGCAAATGAGCTCGTAATATGTTGAGAATTCTGCCAATTTCTTCTTTTGTGTTCACTCACCGGTAACGAAATTGCCTTCTAATGCATTCCAACCTGGTGGCCCAAAAGGAACGTGTACGGCGGATTAGGGAGCATGGGGGGCATAAAAGCAGCAAGGTGCACCGTCGCGGTACCTAATTGGATCGATATAAGATGGAATAAATATTTTAGCCTAATCGCTTGATACGAACACAGAAGGCGGTGCTTTGCTTAAGAGTTTTGTTATACTTGTCCTTCTACGTGTCTTAAGTTTGGTCTCTCTTTATGTTTCTGCATAGGTTGTGTATAAATGACTAAGTGAAGCGAGTATCGTGTAGCCAGTTAATTTGCCTTAAGGGTTAGAAATTTTGACTCTGTTACTCTAAGCGTACTTCGTGAGGTGGCTGTGCTGTGGAACAGCGTGCTTTTTCACTGGGCTTATAAGAACCATTCATCTTCTAACCGACAAGCCCCCTAGTATACCACTCACGTTAAACGACTTTCTAACTGTAAAAAGCGCATCTACCACTCAGCTTGGCTGACCTCGAGTGCTTCTCGTTGGACGGCATACAAGGCGGATTCTAACGAGTATATTCAAGCGTTAAAATTAGCAAAACGTAGTTTTATTACAGTTACTCTTCTATCCATTCTCAAAACTAGCATAAAAGATTTGGAAAATAATTAGACCTGTTTCTGACAACTTAATGTGATTAGACGACTGTACTGGGCAGCCTGTTTCTAAAAATGGTTCTGCAACTTAGCTAAATGAAGCTGTTATCAGAAATTTTCCGGGAGCTCTTAATAAGCACGTTCCTTAGCTACGTAACAATGATTTTCCAGTCATGTTCCCAGTCATAGTTGATACATCTGATGTTGGTAAACTTACTGACGAACTCGACTACAATTCTTCACCTGGGTTCGGCTCAATTAACGCTAAATTCTTAAAAAACACTTCCGTCTACAGTTCTATTATCCTAACCAAAATTTTTCAACAGTGGCTCAACACAGGTGTTTTCCCTCATGATTGGAAGAATGGTGTGATAGCGCCGACAGGCGTCGTTCAGTGTTCGTTATCAGAAGCGGATAAGCAACCGCCAGCTTGTATAAGAAGCACGCGCTGTTCCAAATAAAGCATTCTCTGTTCCGGAACCGGCTGGTCTTCTTGCTCGTCACGCTGCGCGCCTGGCCGCGTCCCCGCCCGCACGTAGTACACAACAATTGGGAAGGGGACTCCACTCCAAAAGACTGGTAACAAAATCTTTGCTACTAAGTATCGCCCCACCTCACTTACCAGCACGTGCGTGCTGCAAACTGCTAGAACACAATGTATTCAAAAGCGTCGTCAACGTTATTGAGGTAACGCATTTTTTTAATCTGCACAACATGGCTTCAGAAAGCCATACTCATGTGAGACTCAACTCGTATCTTTCACTGATCAGTTGCATTGAATGCTTGATCGCTCATCATGCACTATCTGCAGTTTTTTAGACTTCGCAAAAGCATTCGATAAAGTCTGTCACAAACTTCTAGTGCACAAACTAACCCATTTGAAAATTGATGGTATTATTGTAACATGGCTCAAATATTTTCTTCTTAATCGCCCACAATACGTTACTGCTAACGGCTACGCTTCGCCAATGTGCTCTGTTGCCTCCGGTGTGCCCCAAGAATCCGTTCTAGGTTCCTTGTTGTTCTTAATCTATATTAATGACCTTCCTTCGCAAGTTACCCTTGACTTTCATCTCTTCGCTGATGATTGTGTTATCTCTAGAGAAATTACTACAGATTGTGATACTGAAACATCAATACGACCTAGATATAATATATAACTGGTGCAGTATATGGTAAATGGAATTAAAGGGTAACAAGTCAAATGCTATGCATGTATATAGTACACCTAACTCCTCTCAAGTATACTACTTAAATAACCTTCCTTTAGAATAGGTAAGCTTTTACAAGTACTTAGGAATTCATATTACATTCAACCTTACCTAGGCACTCCAAGTTAATAATGTAGGGAGCAATGCTAACCACGCTCTTGGTTGCTTAAGGCGAAACATATTTAAGGCTCCAGACTCTTTGAAATTATTGATTTATAAAACATTAATACGCCCGCATTTGGAATATGCTACAGCAGTCTGGAACCCTAATAACACAACTCCTATTGACACATTGTAATTGGTTCAGAATAGCGCTTCTCGTTTTATTCTTTCGAATGATAACAGAACTGGCAGCGTAACAGCCATTAGAGCTAGCCTTTCATTTCCGTCTCTAACAGCTCGACGTAACGTTTCCGATTTATCATTATTTTACAACCTCTTTCACCATGCAACGCTTCATGAGGTATTCATTCATACTCCAAACCACGTATCCCGTGGCATCGATCATTCTTACAAGGTTAACGTTCCTCCTTGTAGCATAAATAAATTTTCCCAGTCATTCGTACCTCACACATTACTAGAGTGGAACCGTCTTCCCGCAAACATTTGACCATCAGATCTAATTTCTTGTTTCGTGATGCCTTAGACAACATTACTTACTAGAACTCGGTTTCATGTACATGTATACCCTGCATTTCTTATAATAGCTTTATTTCCCTACTTGTTGCATTCCTACCGAATTATTTCTCAAATTGTATTTTTTAAGTTGTATTTTTTTGTAATGTAGTTGCTGATAATACCTGTAACCCGCTCCCATCTGTAAAGCCGTGAGAAGCCTTCCGGGTAATATAAATGAAATGAAATAACTGTAGCAAAGGAACAAGTATAGGGAGTGATGCTTTCCATGCCGTGACGTCACAGTACTTTCGTGATGACTTTTGTGATCATGCTCGTGATGATTGTAGTCCCAAAAGTAATGCCTTGTTATGTTTCGTGTGCCTAAGCGAACTGCTCAGAGCCACTAAGAGGAAAACTCAATGAGTCACCCAAAACAGCGGTGACTGACCCGACGGCATGAACGACAATGACCGCGACTGCGGCTGGATGGTATCAAGAATGGCGATGACGACAACTACGACGGGACGGAGCCAATAACGGGACTCCAACGACAAGGGCGCCACAGTGATGGCATAACGGCCGCGATGGGTACAAGTGCGTTTGACATGTGTGAACCCGGTATCAAATACTGTACACGGACAAGTGTACTTTTCTGGCGACTTCTGCCAGAAAAAAAGCTGGTGATGATAAGCACGATCTCGATATGTACGATAGACGTTATGAAGTTAGACATATGGGTGGAGTGAGTGCGACGCGCTGGAACGTATCGTAAGTCGCTGTCGTTTCAACGGTGAGACGTGTAAGCTCGTCTACTCTGGAGAACGTCAGCTGTAGAGAGCGATATAAAATGCCACAGCTCTTGCATAAAATGCCGGGAGCATTGATGACTGGGTGCTTCTGTTGAGATGCACTCTTGACAGCAACTTCAAAAGATGAGCGCGGAGTAAGTTTTACGAGAAAACTAGTAAGAACAATTGATCAACTTACACTGGGCGTAGCAGGAGGACCAATGCTTGTAGCTAGCTGCAAACAGACACAGAAGTGAAAGCGTAGCCACAGTGGGAGCGCGGCTGTCCTGGTGCGACATGGTAGACCAACTCCGTGTCACCGGACGAGAGAAAGAAAAATAAATGAACGTAAAAGGAATTTCAGCGCTCTCGTGGTGCATAATGGGGCTGGCACCACTTGGTAGAGATACGAGGTACGGCCACAAAGGATGGTCTGCGCGGGGTATATCCGTTCATGAGTCGCATCACCATATGTGCTGCATTGCGAATTAGATGAACAAGTGGGGACCTTGACCGCTTTTGGTACATGTTAAAAATTGGGGGGATCACAAAAATTTCTCCGTGAGTTTGGCCAACGGTTGTTCAGAAATAGTAGGGACTGCAGCGTGCCTGAGCGTCTTCAGAAAATTTCTTCATTGGCGCATACCCTTAAAAGTATTCAAGATAAAAGAGCTATATGTAGCTTTTCGTACCAAATATTTTCTACATCTCTGCATGCCTTCTTTTACTTGCTTGATGACTGAATGGATCTAGTGTACCGAAGCAATGTGACCCATCACGGACATCGTAATGGAGGATCCGTTATATTTTAACGAGTTGGAGTTTTTGAAAGGCCAATTGCAGCGAAATCTCGAATTACGTAAAATTCCCTGTACAAATTTGGCGTTGCTAAGCACCACGGCGTTCGCCAACCACTGGGTGCCGGTTGCACGCGTAATCTGCTTCGGTGCCGTTTAAAGGCTATTAATGGGCAATCACCAGCCCAAGATTTCTTTGCCAAGATTACTTGGATTTTATAGACTACTAAAGTATAATCAATTTAAGCCAACTTGTATTTCGTTGCAGTTGTCCTCTAGAGCACACATGCGGTCAGAGATAGAGTTCACTACTTCGTGCTCGACGGAGGAACTACACAGCTACAAAGCAGGGCTCTTGTTTTGTTCTATACTGAAGTGGGAAACTATACGGACTGAACAATGGTGGTGCGCATAATGCTCTGTTGTGGTGAAGCTGCGGCGCAGCTGCACAGCTGTAAAGGTTATCGACGCATTCTCTGCGAAACATATCAGCACTTGCCTATGACTTATTCAGATTGCCAAATGTAGCCCCAAGAGGTTGCTGCTTATGTTTTATTTCCCGTTTCTTTTTTTATGGCCTATATGTAAGCAACCATTTTTCATGTCTACCAACGGCAAATAAGCAACAGAAATTGAATTGTTCACAATGTGTGGCTGCGACGATTGAGTAAATTTTCTCTGCACTTTCAGACTGCATGGAGGATGACCTGTAGGAGGGAAGAATTGTCTGTCAGAAGTTCAAGATTTACAGGCAATGTAAACGCGTTTTATAACCAATAAATTGTGGGCTACTAAACATTGCCTCAACACGTGATCGGAGCGAGAGGAAGCTTGGATGATTGAATGATTGAGTGATTAAATTTAACACATGAGATGACGTATGATGAAGTTTAACGCCCCAAACCAGCAACCGGGCTTCCATGAACAGCGTAGTGCAGAGCCCCTGACTATGTTTTATTTTTGTAATTTATTAAAGGAGCATTTGAAATTTGAACCGCAGCCGTGGCCTCGTAGTCCATTGCCCACCTCGGCTGAGAGTAGACGAGTAGACTGCGCTGCCGCAGCTGCAGCACGTTCGACAGTGAATTCTGATATCAAAATCAGAATCGAATGCTTTAGTTTTCTTAAAATTTTGCAAGGAAGGTACAGAAGCTAAAGGTATAGCAATACCTGACAGATGCCTCTGAACCTGGTTACAAAAAAATAATAATAGTTTACATACATTGTAAGAAGTTCGCAGCATGTGGCAAGCGTCTCTTATACAGCAAGAAAAGTGGTATATTCAAAATTCATTTTAAGAAATTTATACACTACCAAACGATAGAACTGGTAGAACTTCGTATACACAGTGTTAAAGTCAATTTCACAATATGTGTTGCTAGAAAAAAATACATACATTACAAAGAGAAAAAGTTTATTTTAATTGGATAAAGTGAAAGTGGATGCATTGGTTAGCAACACGTTCTTTAGCTGTTTCTCAAAGGGGTTTGGATTAATTTCAAAGTTCAGATCTCTTTAGAGTTTATGACGTTGACGTTTATGACGTTTATGAAGTGACGTTGTCTGATATATCATGGATTGTTTTCCATAATTAGTCCTTGTTATTGGCATGTGTCGTTTTTGCTTTCTAAAGTAGAGAGGCGATTTATCATTGCTGCTGTTTATGCATAATTTTTCATGATGCACAAATCGAAGTAACTTGGAATAAAATATTTTTGTCAGCTTTTAACATATCATGGTTTAAAATAAAGGCGGCATTCTGATAGTTGAGTTCAGTTGAGTTGAGTTGTTGTAGGCTACTGGTGAGATTAGCCTCGCAGTTGCTGCCGGCAATTGCTCCACCGTAGCGACACTTAAAATAAATAAATCACATAATCAGACACAGACGTCCCAATCACAAATGGTCACTCCTCAGTTCACCATGTGGAAGCCAAATACGTGTCCTCTAGGTAATTTAATAGAAGGCGAGAGACCTCCTTCCTACACAATGGGTTCCCGCGCGGGAAAACAATGTCCTGAAGAGAGCTGTGAGGAAGTCCTGTGTTCTTGAGGGACCCGAATAACACCCTCCTTTCCGCGTTATACACAATACAGCACATTAGGTAATGTTCTATGTCACCGCACACACCACACGTTGAACATAATGGTGATAACGCCAGGCCAGTCTTATACTTCCACGCAGGGGTACGAGCAGAGCCCGTGCGAATGCGGAGCAGTAAGGTGGCTTGGTTTCTTTTGAGACCCTTGATCACACATGGCTTGTGAGGTGAGCTCCACAAAGAACTGAAGTGGCACGACACCGCTTCTCTGAAGAGTCTCTTGTCTTCTTGAGGCACTTTTCTCAAAGGATTCCCAGACAGCGCTCTATGGGCGAGGCTGTCCACCATCTCGTTGACTATGATACCTATGTGTGATGGCACCCATTGGAATCGTATGGAGAAGCCTTTGACACGGAGGTTTTGCACCGAACGTAGGGAGCTTAGAGATAAGGCATCAGTAGGGAACCCGTGCTCTAACCTTTGAAGGGCGGATTTCGAATCTGTAAGAATGACAACAGGTTGAGGCGTACAAAACCGTAGCCTTTTGAGAGCTGCCTCAATGGCAACGCTTTCTGCCGTTGTGGAGGACACGACTGCAGTGAAGCGAACGGACCAATCATACTTCAAAGAGGGAATGTGAAAAGCAGCTGCACTAGATCCTCTGACCTTGTCCACAGAGCCATCAGTAAAAATTTGAAGATGACGTGCATATTCAGTTTCAAGATGTTCCAGTACGAGCGAACGCGTTGCCGCCAAAGGAGAACTCCGCTTAGCACGAACGTGAGGAACTGCCAACGAACAATCGAGGCTCGCAAAAGACCAAGGTGGTTTCAACCTTTTAGTTCGACCTCTAGCGTCAAGACCCAGGTAACCAAGAGTATTAAGGGCCAAGTACGCTCGGGACTCGGATCTCTTTCGAAGGCGCTGTAGAAGGGTTCGGCCGGCTGCCGTCTGTTTGAGGCGGCCAATTTGCAACAATAACCTTTGTGAAGCGACTAAGGTAAGAGGTCTCGATAGAGATTCGTAAAGTACGGCATTGTTAGGAGCAGTCTGCGGAACGCCAAGAGCCCTTCTTAGGCCCTTTCTGTGCAGAACCTCAAGTCGTTCCAGCGGTGATATCGATGGGGAAATTAAAGGGAGCTGATATATTATTCGACTCGTCACTAGTGCATCGTGCAACCTGATCATTGAAGAAGGGTGATTTCCCCATTGCTCATTTGCAACTCTACGGATCACATTGAGACGCGAAGATATCGATGTCTCAACCGAGTCCACAGCTCGTCGCCACTGTAGGCGGTAGTCAATAATGACGCCCAAAAAGCGCTTGTGTTTCAATTGTCGAAAACAAGCTTGATTAAGGTCTATCTTCAGCCGCGCATACCTTCTTCCTCTACCTGGAAACATGATGAAGCCATATTTTTCTACCGAGAGAGTCAACCCAACACCTTGAAGGTAATTTTGAACTGAAAGTAATGACTGTCGAGCTATCAGAGCTAAGCGCTTGTGTTGATATCCGGTTAACCAAAGACAAATGTCGTCCGCGTATATCGACATATGGACATGCCTGCAATGTTTTTGCACTTCAGCGGGAAGACCAGCCCGCGGGCTCCCTTTGTAGCGTTCGTAGCAGCGAAGTAATTGTTTTTGCAATGCGAATAATTTGTTGTAACTGTGTTGTAGTTTCCGAAACTGAATTTACAGAGCATGATTTGGAGTAAAACAGTGCATAATACATATATTTCATCAATGACACAGGGATGAACGTGGCGCACATTTCTACAAGTACCTCACACACTTTGCAAGTTCTGTTGCTAAACTATAGATATGAGCATACGAAAGTGGGTGTTTTAAAATATTATACCAATAAATTTGTTTGAACTGACTCTAGTAATAGTCTTCCCTTCAAATGTAATTTGAATTAGTTTTTAATCATTTTATGAACTGTATCAAACAGGCTGTATGTGGTCTTTTCTGCATTCAACTGCATCTGACTCACCCTTAGGCAGCATGAAAGAGCCGACAAATAATGGGTTACATTTGTTCCGAGTGTTTGTAGCTCTTTCGATGCGAAGAACACGTTTGTGTCACCTGCATACATGATTATTTCAGAGGAATCAGGAGTATTTACTTAATTATTCCTATAAATCAAAAAGAGAACTGGTCTTAGTACCGGTTCTGGTGGAATACCTTGTGTTAACATTAGTTTGGAAGAAGTTATAATAATTACCTTTACTACTTGCAAACAATTTTTAAGTAATTATCAACCAACTTTAATACCGTGCCCCTTATACTATACCTTGACAATTTATTAAACAATATTTCATGATGAATGCAGCAAAAGGGCTTTTAAAGTCCAATAACAAACTAAGCATGTACATTCTGTTTCTAACAGTTATTATTTTACCTTTAATAAACGTCGAAGCTTGCTCCGTTAATTTATACCTCTGAAATCCATACTGGCTCTTTCTTAATACGTTGTGCTTACTTATGAAAGATATTAATCTACCATGGATGATGCTTTCAAAAATCTTGAATACACTGGGTAGGACTGGCACCGGTCGATAATTTGTAAGCGTATCCCTTCTGCCGCTTTTATAGATGAATGTCACTCTTGCTATATTTAAAGCTTGTGGAATGCTACCTGTTCCAAAGTAAAGCTAATAATGCGGAGAAGCACATTGCATATAATGGTGAAATATACTTAATTTCATACTGCACCTATCTCATCGATACCAGCTGCCAAATTGTTGCGTGGTCTGTCGATTGTAAGAAAACAGAAGATATTATCAGAACGATGTCCACTTCAGAATTGATACACGCATCTTCATTGTCAACTGGATGTGCACCCGAGCTCATAAAGAAGTCATTCTCGCCGTCCGCCAAAGCCTGACTACTTAGGATTGAACCATCTGAAGCAGCTTTGGTGACTTCATTACACCTTTGTTTGCTTTTGCCAGTCACAGTGTTAGCCACCTCCCAAACCTTTTTATGATTGTCAAGTATTTTTCAAAAAAATGTTTTGGAAATATTCCCTTTTTTCTCTCTTCAGATCGAAATTCAGAGTGTTTCTATGGTTTTTATATTTGACAAATATTTCTGGATTTCGTGACTGTACGAGTGTTCAGCCACGAAATCGTACTGCTTTAGCTATATTGGCTTTTTCTGCGTTGGGTCTTCCCGGTGTCTAATGGTGTCAAGTGCGCATAATAGAAAAGCAGAGTAAAAGAAAACATAGCTTTACCTGTTATAGTGGCAATGCAGCCCACGTTGAACTTTCCAGTTGTAACTGGGAGCCTGATGCGCTAACCATTAGCAACCGACCTCTATAGAGCTGTACCGATGACGGTGGCGACCGGATACACCGAAGACAGTCGGAGACACTCGAAGCGATGGAGACACTCGAAACTCTAGGCGCATCCACGTTTTGAAATCAGGCCAGCAGGAGTGGCTGCACGAGCAGACTGAGACTTTGGTGTGTACTTTTCGATGGTCCCGCCGGTCTATATTTCTCTGGCACAGGTGATGAGTACATGCTGTGTGTGGGGAGCGTTGATTCTACATGTTTCCGCGGCTGCCCGCCACCCGCAGCTATTACGAATTACGCTATAGATATTCGCTGCATGGCTGCTGCTGTTCATTGATTGAATGGTTGGGTTGAACGTTTGAAGACTATGTAAAGAAGGACTCAGAAGTAATATTGTCCACATGTGATTTTTCAGCATCGGCGTAAAACTTCTTGTACAGTGGCGTTTTCTTATGGCATGCCGCCACCTCTGCTAGGAATTCTGCCCTCGACCTTGTCTTGAGCAGCAGAAGACCGTATAGTTCGCTGACAGCATTGGTATTGAGGCAGATTCATTCGTTTGAGCAATCACACTTCTAGAAGTTAACGGGATGTTCGCTCATAGCCCCGGGTATAATGTGTTCTTCCTGCTCACTTTTCGTGCGCACAACGAGCGACTAGATGTTGTTCTGAGCTGTATTAGAAATGCAGGCATAGTTCTCTGTGCAAAGAAGTGCCGTACCGGTGAGTGGAAAACCCTAATGCTCGTGCACCTCGTCGACAAAGGTGGCTTAGGAGCCGATACGAACATGACAGCGGCCGTTAAAGCTTTCAAACCACCTTGCTCCGATATCAAGCAAAGCTTGTGAACTGCGCTGGAACGCCTGTGTAGTGTGGTCCTGGTTTCGATATCGCAGCGAGCAGGCCGACGCCGTAGAAAAAGCGTGCTTCTGTTTCTTGCACTATCTTTGACGGTAGGGCATGTGCTGCAACTATCTTTTTGTAGGCCAATAACTACCCGTAATATCTTTTTATCTGCATGAGACCAGGTTATGCAGGTAGCCGCATAGGTGATAGACAGCTCTCGGGAGGAAAGATCTTTGAAATTCGGCGATAGCACATCCACAAGGCCACAAGAGCCCTACTACGCCTTTTGAAGGGGACGGGGCTGTTAGACGGCAAGACCGCCTGTGACTGTCAGTGAACATTCCTCTGCGAGTTGGTTCACAATGACTGCCTCTTTCTGTCATTTTTTTAGCTGTCTTTTATCTTCTTTGTTATTTCCCAGCTTCCCCTTCCACAAGTGTAGGGTAGCCGATCGGACATGGCCTTGGTTTACTTCGCTGCCTTTCCTTAATTTTTTATTCTGTATCTGGTTTTACCTGCATGCACGTTGGGCTTGAAAGGCGCAGCTTTTATTGTCAAGAGCTGCAAGATTTAGCTTGGAAACGTTCATAGTATGACACCCTTTTTGATGTAAGACATATATATGGCAGCACCAGTTTACGCAGCTAGTCAGGTGGCAAATAAGGTTTTGTAAATGGTTTCTGTTAAAAAATCGTTTTTTTCGGTTGCTTTCCGGTTCCGACAGTTTATTATTGCACGTTAGATTGCTATCCTACCTGCCCTCCTCACTCTCCATTACAAAGCGGATTTGATGAACAAGGAATTTAGATATAGTACATTGTGGCAAGATGTTTCTTTTTTACCAGCCCAACACAAGAATATGGTGCTCACTAACTGTCCTGTAATAGAAAAGCGCGAAATATGTGTCACGAAATTTCTAACCTAAGATTACGCGGCTGTACACAACTAGCAAGCAGCAATTGTTTCTCCATTGAAAGATCAGAATAGTCGATCATCGCAGTGGAAGGGTACAATGAGTGCTGCGCCGCTTTGGACTGGATTGAGCCCTATAGGTTGCGTTTGAGACTGCACGTCGCTTATAGGGCACGTGCGGGTGCACGATCGTGCTTTTGATGAGCCTGCGCCAGCTGAAGGACAATCGAGGGCTGATTGAACTGGTACATTTTTGGAACCTAGCAGCAGCGCACATGGGACGAAGCACGGTGGAACACAAGACGTGCGGAATTACTTCTTACTGGGCAAAAAGAAAGCGCTGCCTTAACCCCAGGTTAAGCGAGCTTCAATGATCGTCAAGCGAAAAGCCCCTTTTACGCTTCCTGGCTTCACACTGTTTTAGAAAACTAACTTTTGTACTGCAGTAAGAATAAGCTTGCGTCGCTAGTCATTGAGGTGTACAATATATGAAAAGGAATGCAGGCGCGATTACACCAGAACATCAATAATTTTGCATGACGCTGACATCTTGTATTTTGATAAATGATTAGCGGGCTTTTATGTGTTTGTTTCGCATTTCTTGGCGAATGCGTTTTGTTTCTGTATATTTATTATGTGCCTTCAGAGTGAAACTCGGCACATGTGTTGCCTTTCACCGTCTTTCGCCCCCTGTGCGGTGCTACTATATGTTGCCAATGCGTCAGCAGTATGCAGTGTCAGACTATGCTGTACCGTCTGTGGCTAGCCGTAGCCTTTACCAACTCTTATGACTTCCTTAGTAGAATGGCCAACAGCCCCATCTGCGACACATGCAGTTGTGAAGAGACACTCGCAGACATTATCTGTGTCTGTCCGCGCTGTAGTGCCGAGAGGCAAGTGATGAGCAGAGTGATAGACCAATTGGGCAATCGTCCAGAATCAGAACTAAAAGCTCTAGGCTAGTGCTCCCAAAGATCATCCGCGCAGAATACCTTATTCGCGTTACTAATATTCTTGTGGTCTACGGGCCTTCATAAGAAGGCCGCCTCCTACTGCTCTATAGTGTATGAGGTTTGTTTGTGCTCGTATCTCTCTCTCTCTCTCTCTCGTTCGCTCTCTTTCTGTTTTTATCTCCCTGCTAATTTTCCCCGTTCAGGGTAGCCAACCGTAACTACCTCTGATTAACCTACCTGCCTTTCTATGCATCCTCTTCCCCTCTCAAGGGCCAAACTGAACGTTTCGTCGTAACGCTGACGGGTGGTGCAGTAGAAAGATGGGCGAGTTGGAAAGCATCCATTCTTAATAATCAGCGCGAAAACAATGGAAGACACAGAGTTGGAAGGATACAGTGCTCGCCCTGTGACCTTCTAACTCTGTCTTCCGTTGTTTTCGCGCTGATTAGTATGAAGGGCGGTGCGCGCGCTTAAGTCATGTTGCACAACACTCCTCACGAACGCAGCAACACAGCGGGAAAGAGCAACAATGTTTGCATTGTTTTGGCGCTGCCAGATTTTTACTTCTTTCTCACATGAGCGCACGGGTGATTCTGAAGTCGCATGAGTGTCGTACATCGCCGAAGCAAAAATGAGCATTATGCGCACAGACAGTTGTTGAAGAATAAATAATTTGTGTGAATATGTTTTGAGAGTCCGCAAGTAACGACAATGAAAGGTCTACCTCACAGTTTTTTATGATAGTGCCAGTGCGGCAAATTACTGCGCGCAGGTATAATAATGCGTTGTTTGTGAGGAACATGCGGCCCAATAAGTTTTTGAAATCAGCTGTGGTCTTCAAACATGACCTAGCTAGAGATGCAGTATCCTTGTCCTTGGGGATGCTTTGCGTGTACGACGTCGTATACTACACAAAACACAGCATGTGCAGTCGCCCACAAAGGCTTACGCGACACGGGATTTGCGAAAAAGCTGGATACCTGCGAAGCCTGAGCCCATAACCTCGAATTCAGAGTTTCAATGTAAAGCCGTTTTTGAGACCTACATAGTCTTATTCAATAAATTAACAGCAGGGGTTTACATTTGTCGAGGAACGCGTGCTCGGATACTTTTGTGGCCGCCTATGCATCTTTCCGGCGAGAATACACAAGCAGGACAGTAGATGGTTGCACAAGCGTCAAGTCTCGGTCAGTCATCAAGCGTCACAGCACGTGCGAAGCCGTCGTGGCACAGCTCAATGGCAGTCTACAAATAACAGCTTGATTTCAACACAGCTACGTTTCGCGCATAACTCAGCACACTCATGACACAGAACAACGCCTGACGTGCCAGTAAGACAGTGCACGAATGGCGTATAACTCGGTTATTCCAGGTATGTCTACGTCTCAGGTCCTTCGCTGGCAGGCAGCGGTATCACACCGCACTTTGGTTGAATCTGCCAATGTGGACGCACAAGCTGGACAGTTGGAGATCACTGGGACTAGCACCAGTTGGCACAACGATGACGGCGAGCCTCAAATCATGACCTTCTTGACACCGTCGATGGCTCGCAGATCCTTGGAGTGCTCGCCGAGAAGCCAGTAAGTGTGCATCACGCCTTTGCCCTGCGTGAATTCGCGTACGATGAGCGCGCTGTTAACACACGAAAACAGAAGCAGCTGAATATACTAAAACTAAAGCAGTGAACTACGCGCGATAATTTCTTCTTACCGGAGCAGCTCCTACGTATGCATGTCTGTCCTTTTGTGGATGGATTTTATCTTATAAATATGCGACTGTTCAGATGCAGACCTTTCTTCAACCCTACAACTATACTGTGCTCGGGGTGACTAAGGTCTTGTCCTTGTGACTACCATCATTAACGGGTGCTTCCAGCTGCTTGACTTCTTGACAGTTTTCTCGTTAAATAGCCTGGTGTCAATTATGTACTGACTATCAGGCGCCCTCGAATAGCGCATAATTTATCATTCATTGACTTAGTCACTGTTGTGTTTTCGTCATTCAAAAGGGCTAGCACGATGCTGTGATCTTTACAGCTATGGAATGTTCCTTTATTACGGGAGCTCTTCAGCAGTGCTTCTCGACAGCAGTTACTGTCGCCAGGCTGACCGACGCGACTGACGTGTGCCATAATAATATTCCAGATGCAGCCATTTATGCAAGACAGCTTCTAAGCTCTCTACTGTATCATATAAACTTATGAGCATAATCGCACTTGGAGGCGTGAAAAATAGGGTAGGTGCTAACAAGTGTTCAAATTTTACTTTCGTGTCATGCAACCGTTCCTAATTACGTAGAACACAATATTGAGGTTGTGCCTGGCACCGCTATTATGCGCATTTTATATAAACAGAAGATTCGAGAAAATTAACCAACGCACTTTACGGCCAATAGCAAGGAACGATTACATATGCGGTTGTGACCTTCGTTGTCTTGACATTCTTCTAGCCAGCACAATTTCTACTCTGCATCCGTAGTAGTAAACACACAACTCATACTCACTGCAAAAAAAGAAAAAAAAATCCGGTAGAAATAATTTCACGATGGCTGTCCGCGCTAATGCGATTAGCATTCAAGCAATACAGCGACACAGTGTATTGCTAAATGCACCATTACTTACAATGTGTAGTGGTCTGATAGAGATTTCTATTGCTTCTGGTTCGTTACCAATTGCACATATGAGGTGCACGTATGAGCTGGATGGTGAAGTGAGATGCACATTTAAAGTTTAAATTCAGTAGTTCCCCTAACGAACACATCCTGCTCGAACAAATCCTCGTTGGAGCAGCTTCGGCATAGCGTCCTTTCCGTTCTTCTATAGCTCGGCAGCCCTTTCACGTGGCATCTCCTAACTGCAAGGGAGAACCTGTTACCGGTTCGATAAATAGTCGCGATTGGCGTCGTAGCGGGGAAACGTGCAGCTATCGTATTTTGTATTAGGTGACGTTACGCATGTGCTCGGCGAGGGAGCGCGACGTTTCAGAGCCGAGATAACAGGCAGCAGCAGCAAGCCAAAGTTGGAGAAGTAGGCTGAGAATGCTAATCGCATTACTATTGACACCGAACTTTGGTTGAGGACATAATAGTCCTCGCTGAATTCCGCATGTTCATTGCCGCGCGGATGTCGACACACCCACCTAAAGATTGCCACTTGCGTGGCCACCTATCCGAAAGAAAACCGACGAACTTTTAAACAACAAACGTTACTGCTGCCGTCAAATCTCTCGATTAACTTAATTGAACAAGGAAGCACCTCGTGCCTTTTAATTCTGATCGGTGCCAATAAGGTCGCGCAATTAACCTGGAGACTGCACAGGGCACGTACCAAGAATTACTGCCATGGCGTGATATTTTTCTTGTCTTTCTTTTTTTTTTGTAGAACCACAAACCAGGATGAGTCGTTGATCACTGCCAGCCAGCGCAAAGATGCTTATCTCCTACTTGCACGTTCCTATACTGTTATATAATTCGATTAATGTGCCTTTACCTACTATTCCTACGAAAATCACGTGATTCGAATACTGAATCTCCTGCGACTGCCTTAAGAGTACCTTAGCTAAATGGACGGAATTTATTTTGAAATTACCGGGCTGCATGCGAAAATGGCTCCATTCATTTTAAAAAAAGAAAATATTGAACCTCGTGTCAATCACACACCTTTATCTCAATGCCCCCTCGTGGTTCCAAGTGAAATGTTCCGAACCTCTCAAGGACCACCCTGGTATCGGGGCTGACGTGAATGCGGAGCGCTGTAAGAAAGCAAGAGTGAGGCATGCGCGACGCCTGCTTGTGTCAACAGGACAGCTGACACCTGTGCATTGAAGGGCAACTAACCTTCGCCGTTCGATTCCATCCTGGACGCAGTGTTGACGGTGTCTCCAAAGAGGCAGTAACGGGGCATTTTCTGTCCCACAACTCCAGCGCAGCAAGGACCTTAAACGAACGCGAAAGGAAGACAATGTCAGCTTGCTTATTGTTCCTAAAGCTCGTAAGTACTTTAGAGGCAAGACGTCATACCGCATGATATTTAAAACAAGAGATATGTTCACACCAAGATGGAAGCTTGAACTGATGAAGAGTGGTATAATAAGGAATGTCGCAGTAGTCTACGTTTCGACAAGGATGTTTGTTTTCTTCAGGGCAACAAATGACAGTTCGTCTGCTGTGGTGCATACGAAGAAAAGTCAAGTCCCCTCTCGAAAGGTTGGCTCTAGCGACATTCCACGTTCTACCACTGCGCATTCTATCGAGTCATTTCAGAGCCTTCTCATTTAGGAAGATAACGTAAAAAGTCCATTTATGGCGGGCTAAAAGATGTGTTACACCAAAGTATGCCTTTGCGCACTCGTGGTGCGTCTAGGATTCAACGTGTATGTTTCATGTTTTTATATAGACAATGAAAATAACAGGTAGCGACAACTGTGAATCACGTCACAAACTCTTTATTGGGTGAGCTTGTGTCCAGCAGGAGAAGTAACGCACGGACGCAACGATCGCGGCGAGCAAAGTTGGCAATCGTCGGAGACCTGGTGTGCGGGTCAAGCACGTCGGCTTTCATACATGACTCGTCGAAACCTCCAGCGTAATGGCTGGTGCACGCGTGTTTTCCTGAAAGTACTTCATAATTCGCGTCAGGCCTACAGGCAGATTACACAAGGTTCGGTGACAGAAGACAACGAATAGAACTAGCGATACCATTCTGAAAACTTTCGATACATGCAAGTGTGCCCTGCGCCGAGCGATTACGTTTAACATATTGTTAGCCGGTGAAAAGCGGTCCCGGGAGCAGGACGAACAAGTACACGTGTCAATAATCACCTAAGCTATTTTCTCACTCAGGCATCGCATAATTTAGCTGGTACACAGTTCAGTACGGTCAACAAAGATTATAGCCGGAGAATTCATACCTAAAATGACATGAAACAACAAAATGCCTGATGTGATACCTAATAATTAATAAGAACAACTGAATATAGCTTGTACGGATGTCATTAGAGTCACTAGACGCCTGCGGGAGCATGACAGCGCGCGTGCAGTGACATCGTTTTGGGGTGACAATGGCAGTACACCCTTAAGCAAAATTACACCCTTTGGGTGTTTGGGTCGTATCTTGCCAGACAACGATTATCGTCATCTGTCTTGTCCGCATTTGCTTTCTGTAACGCTGCGAGCCCGGTAGTTCCAAGTCACGAACGGCATGCGCGTTATCAGCATTACACTGCATTCTCGACAGGAAAATAGCGAGCGCACCGTTTTCAAGAAAGGAAACGCAAGCAAGACAGATAACGATTATCGTTGTGTGGCATATCAACACCCTAAAGGGTGTACATTTGTTTAAGAGTGCAGACGCTGTGGCTTTGTTGGTGTCTCATAGTATTGCGGATATGCAACCGTCATGGTAAAGAGGCAGACGTCAAGACATTCACGTATTTGTTTTTCATGCTGATTTTCCTGGTATCAGTTGCAATATATCTCAACTGTATATTCGACCTGCGTTTCCTTTCTGTTTTTCTTGCATTGACATGCACGTGAGTGCACGTCAACGTAATTTACCTACATTTTCATTTTGTTTAATTTCCTGTACTGCTGTGAATCGCACTGTAAAATGCGGTCAGGGCTGTAGCGAGCTCTTCCCATAATTTGAGGGGATTCGCAGAATTCGTAAACATAAGACGAAGATGACAATAAAGATTCGCGATTCGTAGCGTGCACACGAGCACGACACTGCTGGCAGTTAGGTTTCTCAGTTTGACGTCTTCTCCTGGTGTGCCGTTCGGCATGCAGTGAAGCCATGACTGCTTTTAGGTGCGGCTGCTTTTGTCAAAAGAAAAATTAATTTGATGTTGTTTAATTTTGACTTGTTTTATAACCGGACTTTCGTAACGGTTCGTGGGCCGGAAGCTTATACTTTATGACGCCGCAACACTGTTGCACTATAAAGCAGAAGCTACAGCTGTAGTCAGCCATAGAGTAGTGTGCTCATGCAAATGCCTTTGCGTCGGAGCATCTTCTACTTTCTACTCCTGCGCCGCGTTATAGGAAAACATAGGATGAATCCGCCGTAGTAGCAAAGCGACTATATATAGTGTAGCGCTACTAAGCCGGAGGCCACGGGATTGACTCCTGACCGCGGAGGGCGCATTTCGATGGCAGTGAAATGCAAAAGAGCCCGCATATTGTGCATTGCGTGTACGTTAAAGAACCCCAGGCGGTGAAAATCAATCCGGAGTCTCTCACTACGGTATGCCTCATAATCAAATCGTGGTTTTGGCACTTCAAACACGAGAACTTAATTTTACTCTTTAAACATAGTATGCAATATAAGCTGTTCAAAGCCGATCACTACGAGTGCATAAGGCTCACCAGTGTGGATGCCGATCCTCAGCTTGAGCGTGTCGTCAGGCCTGTGCCTGATGCGAAAATTCCGTATGGCACGCAGCAGACTGAGCGCCATGCGGGCCACTTCCCGGGCGTGGTTGTGGCCATTGCGATCTGGAAGCCCAGACACAACCATGTAAGCGTCCCCTATGGTTTCTACCTTAAAGCAAAATGGGGAAGAAAATCACACAAGCCAAGCGTCAGCCGTCCGCCTCCCAACAACGACTTGCAGGCAACAGACATGTTCGAGAATCAAGAAAAAGCGAACCTTACGAGAGCGATGGTTTTAACTTGGCAAACAGTAGCATAAAGCATGGCTCAAACAAAGCTATTCGGCGGAGTCAGCGATGTCTTAACGCACTGAATGGGACAAGAAGCAGTTTCAGGAGAAACAAAGACGTTGGACATTTTCTACCATTTAATCAACGCAGCAATAAACGGTTGTTCAGGCGCGCATGATAGTCTTCGGATGTTGTGGAGTATACTTAAATGCAGTGGCGAGTCAACCTAGCATAGGAATAATAGCGGTGATCGTGGAACGCAGCGAGATGATGACATGCGATGAGGATTAGAAGTGCCTCATAGGTCAGCAACAATAAGGCTCTTGTTTCCCGCCTGCACGTTTTCTATAGCCATTCCCTGCCGCCGCTATCGGGTGTCTATCTATTGTTTCTGTCATCCGTGAGCTCGGTGATATCTCTGGATAACCATGCTACTTTAATAACCTCGTTAAATTGCAAACTCTTAGTAAAGTTACGAAGCACAATATGGACAAGTGTTGTAAGAGTATGTTTACTATTATAATATATCCCACTGAAAGAATGAGACAGTGTACGAGCGCGCGCGCGCACGCGCGCACGCACGCACGCACGCACGCACGCACGCACGCACGCACGCACGCACGCACGCACGCACGCACGCACGCACGCACGCACGCGCGCACGCACGCGCACACACACACACACACACACACACACACACACACACACACACACACACACACACACACACACACACACACACACACACACACACACACACACACACACACACACACACACACACACACACACACATGCACATGCGCATGCACGCACGCACACGCACACGCACATGCACACACACACACACGCACACGCACGCAGACGCGCGCGCGCGCGCGCGCGCGCGAATGCACGAACACGAATTCGCATCACCGTTAGACAAGAATGTGCAGGCAAAAATGCGCTCTTGCGCAGCAGATGAATAAGCGTGGCCAAATGAAGCGGTAGAAACCCAACGCGCACTGACGACGCAGCGCTTAGTTATTGCGCCGGCACGTGCCAGGCATATCTCCCGGTGGCCCGGTTTTGCACATATCGCGCATTCACTTTTCTTGCAAGTTTGGCTCCGTGCCTTCATTATCCTTAAGCGGACAGAGAGAGGGAGAGAGAGAGGAAAAGAAAGAGAGAAGCGAACCCGGCCACTTATTGAATTTTCGAGCGCAACGCTCGAAACATGCAGCGAACGCTCGGCTGGAGGCTTCAGCTCGATGCACTGACGACGATGTGCACTCGTGCGAAACGCTGGCGTAGCTGCTCACGCATATTGCGCCCCCCAATATGCTCGGCTACATTGGAGCCGCTTTTCCGCGCGAACGGCGCTCCTTTGGTTGCTGATTGCACCCGTTCATGCCAGTACGGCCACGTGCTCCGGCGCTGTCGGCGCTGGCATGGGGCTCTTCGCTGCATAATCGGCGCACTGCTCCTCCTCATGTCGTCGCTGTAATATGAGCGTTCAGCATGCAACGGAGAATACCGGCTTTTTCGTGATGCTTTCATGGCACATGAAGTAACTGCTGCACCGTTGTACCATTGACGCTCGCAGTATCAGGCGAAGCCCGTTCTGACAATGCAGGACGTATACACAAAGCACCACAAGCGGAGGCGAATAAATGAATTGAGAAACATAAAGTTTGTACGACACAAAGTGTGCTAGTGTGTCGGCGGCAAAGGCGTCGAAAATTGCTTGGCATTTTAATTTAGCCTTAACCTTTATGTCTCACCAGTCGCACATTATCCGGAAGCTCTTCTACTCAGAAGCCTCAAAGCGAAATCTATCGTCGGCTCCTACTCCAGCAAAAATTACGCAGATACCGCTCAGTGTTGGAATTAAAGTTATGCTAAGCATTTTGCAGATAGCTGGTTAGGGCGCATCGTTCGATATTGTGCAAAGCGTTACCACACAGATGAAGATGTTTGCGTGAGGCGAGCGATCGAGGGGAGGGGGTTGATCGACGCGAGCGCGTGTGTGACGACGGCAGCATGGCGACGATGACGGTGACGATGGTAGTATGACGGCGATGACGGGGACGATGGTAGTATGACGGCGATGACACAACTAAATTGCTGTGCTCAGCCACGTAAACGTTATGGTCGTGTGTCTCATTGTTGCGACATTAATCTCATGCAGTGTTGATGTTTATGCAGCACATCGCTCACAATCTGTGCCGGAATATGAACACCCAAGCAGTAACACATGCCCATTGACACAAGAATAAGGTAGCCCAAATGTAAGAAATCGAAGAAAACGAAAAGATCCGTCGAGTACAATGCGCTGTTCTATTAGAGCTTGTGTACTTTAGAGATAACTATAAGTCCACATTAAATTTACGGGCTTTATATCGTTATTCATTGTTTGTTTACGGAAAACAGAGATTCGCTGACTGACACCATTTCGCCGGTCAAGCTTCCGTGCTGTGTAAACCGGAGCAGCGGTGGCACAAACCAGAATGCCGCATCCGAGGTAGAAAAAATCAAACATGGGGTTCGATATTATGCTCCCTTTGATTAAGCCGTCTCTTTGTTTTGCAGATACCTTTTAACCGAGATTATAAGTACGAGTAAAGCTTTTATCTCGTGGTTAATTGTAACGTTATGCGGGACAGAGTTGCGTTCGCTGGTATCCTTAGTTGGTCGGAATTATACCGTACTAACCGGCCCACCATACAAAGAAACCTGGCTATCAATCCCAATAATGCGTCCAATTAATAATAAATAGAACCATATGTCGTACATCCATTGTACACCTCTGGACAGCTGTGACACATGATTTGTACATGTTGTATCATCAGTGTCACTGACTGTGCAAGTCAAGTAAGTTTTTGGACTACTGTTCGGTGATTGTTGTGGAAGTGTACAGTGCACCGGACTCGCGCCTTCCAGGCAGTGTGCAGTGCTCAGCGATTGGAACGCGATACTTGGACGACTTCGCGGCGGGTGCTTTTCGCGCCGTCGGTGAACTCAAGGGAACCGCGGGGGAGGGGGGGTAGAGGAAGAGGAGGGAGAAGTGCCGTCAGAATGCATCAAACAGGCTCTCGCTTTCATGTGATACAATATTTCACCAACTCGGTGTGTCTCCAGTGGCCACCGGTGGCGCAAAGAAAGGGGCGGCAACCATGCGCTCGGAGTATCGCGTTTCAATCGCTGAGCACTTTAAATATGGGGTTTAACGTGCCAAAACCACTTTCTGATTATGAGGCACGCCGTAGTGGGGAACTCCGGAAATTTCGACCACCTGGGGTTCTTTAACGTGCACCTAAATCTAAGTACACGGGTGTTTTCGCCCTCATCGAAATGCGGCCGCCGCGGCCGGGATTCGATCCCGCGACCTCGTGCTCAGCAGCCCAACACCATAGCCACTGAGCAACCACGGCGGGTAATCGCTGAGCACTGTAGTCAGTATACAGTGCATGGAACTGTTATTAGTTTTTATTGGTGTCTGAAGCAATAAATTTTTTGATAAACAAGCAGTGCCGTAACTGAGCGTTTACGTGGTGGCTCTATCCTTCATCTATCAGGCTATTATTATAATAGGTTCACCGTAGGGCACCAAATGTTTCCTTCCTGGTTCTTTAATGATGCTCATTTTGCAGCGAGGTAGCTGGACAAAATAAAGAAAGAGGGACTTAGACATAGGCTGTTTTTGAACTGATTTTATTCTCGCAAGGTGTATACCAGGTAATTTTCTTAAGTTGTGACAGACTCATTAAACATCTCGTCAGAATCGTAGCCTAATCCTGTCACATCAGCCGGATTGCTTAATGTAGTGCACGTTACTTGCGCGACAAATCGCAGTTTGGTGCTAGCAACTGACAAATCTTCACTAGTAAATCTTGTAGGGTGAATGCTCCAATTACTGAATTGAATCCGTACTACAATGAAGCTGTGGTATCCTGTGTTGGCTTCTGGTTTCGGTACCACTATCACTATCATTGAGCTGGTTTACTTAGAGGTGCATATTATTACTTGGAACATAAATGAAGATGCATAAGGGACAAATTCACAGAAATTCAGACATAAACTTTTAATTAAACATTTTAGGGACATATTGCAATTTGCATCTTGAGGATGCATATTGCATAATGCGTCCTCTTGGAATGAATTTGCAGGATGACACCAGTTTTGAATAACTCCAGTTTCGAACTATTATTTGCCGAAGTGTGCGATAAAAAAACATGGGCGTTCCAGTTACTTTTTTGCTTCAATGCATAAAAGGGCGGTTTGTCAAAAAAAGTAAGTGGAACAATAATGCATTCTCACCGCAAGTTTCACGGAGCATATCTCAAAACCCGGGCGATCCTCATAATTATTTTCAAGTGGATATGCTTTGCAAGCTCACCGTTTACAATTCGTAAATTGAAATATGTGCCGCTAAGTATAACCAAATAGTGAAGCAGTCGATCTTTGTTAATTTGCTGACTACTCATTTCGATTTCTCGTGCTGGTTCTGTCCGCAGATTCGAGTAATTCAGCTCAAGAACAACCATTATGCTATCTGACAAAGGCAAATTTAAGACATTCTTTACGGTCTAAATAAAAATAATATGTATTCTGCCGAACGTAAAAGTACTTTTTACAAAACGGCATCGCTCTTCTTTTTGTCCTATTTCTTCGTCTTCTTCCAAAAGTCCATTTATAAAATCTTTTCAGCAAGGTCATGTGCCTTGCGTGCATTCGCATAAGTTTAAATTGTTCACTAGCTAATACCAACAACTTACGCTGCCGCATAAACGTCGAAGAATGCGGGAGGTGAGAATGTTTGTTTGTGAGGGCGGTTAAAGACATCGAGGAAAAATTGAGCGCATCCGCGCATGCGCCATGAGGAATTCTTAGTTGTGACGCGAATACCAAACCGTTATATAAATGCACTCCATGCGCGCTAGCTTCGCAAGCTGCATACAGCAACTATAGGGAGCCTACATGCATGTGTGCTCCCCAAATAACTAGTTTCTGTGGCGCCATCTCGTTCATTTCATGAGAGGCGCGACCGAAGGCAGCGCTCCCTGGACACTCGACCCCGAATCAATACCCCGTGACGGCCGCCTCCAGGCCGACCATGCCACGCTGACAATCTCAGAGGCAATACGCCCATCTAGCCTAGCGTTTTCTGAAACACTCCGCACTGCAGCGTGTTGCTGATAGAGGGCGCAACCGGAGAATTGACGCTCCTAAGCTAGCTGCAGCTCCAGGCGCGAATCACAGTTTCGTACAGATACGTTCATAAGGTAACCCGCTACATCGACTCCCATGAAATTTTGTGTGTTCAACAGGAATACAAGAAGCTGCATCTAGTGAGTGGATTTTGCGAAGTTTTGCTTTCGGCCATGGAATGTTGCACACTGCTGGGGAAAATCTCAAACGCTATACAGACATGCGCTTTGACATATTTACCACTGAATTATTCAACAAACTATTAATTACAACACTGTAAACTCAGTCTGTTAAGCTCAGTGTTCAAAGCGGGGACGCTTAATCAATATGCTAAATTGTAGTCTATGTAAATTTATAGCAACCACTACCTAAGTTCGACCATAACCATCGCTAAAAGAAAAACAACCTTTTTTTTTCGGGGTTGTCGCCAAAATTGTCAGAATTTATTGCATCCTGCTTCCCTCTTTGGCGAAACCACGGAAGTCCATAATATGTGAAGAACAGTAGCACAGAAAAATATTAAAGTAAGTCAGTCAATCTGCTGTAAAAATGCTGTTGTTAATGCAGATGAACTAATTGGCTTGCATTAATAGGCACCACTCAAGCAACACGAAGAAATGTAGGGACGAAGCGCTGCCACCCACCTTGTAAACGTCGAAGTCGCTGATGACGGCGTCAAAACAGGTGTACAAATCGTTGAGAAAATCTACAACCTGATAGAAGAAAAAGAAACAAGAAAAAAAAATAGTGTCCTTTAATACAACATTTTATGAAGTGTATGCACATGGCGAACATATATTTTCTCGCTTTAAAGTTATAACTTTACTAATAAATATGTTCCCTATAACCAAGAAAGAATCTGTAAATCAGAAATTCGTCCGAATATGCAAAAGAAGTGATGTTCGTTCATTCCCTAATTTTGCTTATAGAAGGATGCATTTCCGGTAACGAACGAACGAACGAACGAACGAACGAACGAAAGAGCGAACGAACGAACGAACGAACGAACGAACGAACGAACGAACGAACGAACGAACGAACGAACGAACGAACGAACGAACGAACGAACGAACGAACGAACGAACGGACGGACGAACGAAATAAATAAATAAATAAATAAATAAGTAAATAAATAAATAAATAAATAAATAAATACGGTAGCACTCATCTCACGATGACTGTCGACGGTACTGCGAATAGCAACCGAGAAATGTAGCGACAGACCATAATCCCAACGTCCCGTTTATTTATTTAACACGTGTAGTGGCTCCTCTGAGACTTGTTGATTCAGCTGTATGATACATTCCCCGATCTCGTCCCACTTTGCTATGGCACTCGCCTGCTGAGCCTGTGATCATGGAGGCTTATGAGGCTGATGTAGTGACGGCGGAATGCGGAAGAAGGATTCATATCGATGGTACGACAAAGGCGTATACCGACGATGGGATGGCGACAAGGACGTGTCGGTTCTTGAATTGTGAGGATGGTAAAACGATGATCACGCGATGGCGACATGAGTACAATTAGAGGACGACAACCGTGTGATGACGACCGCATGACAACAACCGGACGATGAAGCGAGAACGATGACGATCGCACGACCAAGACGATGTGGCGACGGCGGTATGACAACTGATGCATGATAGCGTGAGTCTGACGACGAAGAAGGGACGACGATGGCATGAAAACTACGGCACAATCACGATTTAAAGACGATAGCACGCCTACGATACCACTACGAACAAGGAGCGACGTCGATGGATCGACGAAGGCAGTATGACTACGACGGCATGACGGCAATGAGATGATGATACTCCCGTGATGACAACGGTGAAACGACAGCGCGACGAAAATGGCTTGACGATGACTGTATCTGGTCGATGCAGGGACGAAGATGGCAAAACAATGGTATGATGACAATCGGATGACGACTAGTGTATGATGACAATGGCGTGACGATGACTGCATCACAAAACCTGTATGACGACTGTGACTTGACGACGGCGGCATGAAGAGAATCGTATGATGAAGCTGGAGAGACGACGATAGCACGATAACGACGGTATCACGACGATGGTCTGACAATGGATCGGCTGACAATGACGCCCTGTCAAGGACGCCATAATCACGATTGAATGACGACAGTATGATTACAGTACAATGACAAGGAAAAGATTGGCGTCGTTGGAACGACGAAGACGTTAACGACGATGCCGAGGATAGATAGATCAAGAGATAGGTAGGCTCAAAACAACTGAAGAAGGCAAGCAATGCCATTTGCATGAAGAAAAAATAAATAAATAAATAAATCGAAACAAATTGCTATTGATAGGTGCCTGTTGACTTTGGTTACCTGAATTGGAGTACTGGATGAACACATGGACGTGAAACCAACTATGTCGCTGAAGTAGATTGTGACGCTGTCATACAGTTCAGGAATCACAGCTTTACCGCGCTTCAGTTGCTCCGCAACAGACCTGTAATGAAAGCAATTATTTGACCACACTCAGGTGATGTCGTGCGCTTGCGTTTGTACCGAAAGAGTAATCTGAAGCTCACCACAAAATAAGGCTATTAAAGTAGGTGGCAAGCAGTTTTCTTCAGCTCTCAGAACCTAAGAATGTGTTTTAAATATGGTGCGGTTTGAAGGCGGCACAACTAGCCCTTCCACCGTTCCCTAATTGATTGCTGCATGTAAGGACCAGCTGCAATACCGCTCTGTGCTTGTTACAATCTATAGGTGATTGGTGGTAGTTCTATCGGTCCAGTTGTTTGTTACGATTTTTTGTGTGCGATGGCGTCTCGTTGTGCACTGCTTAGATGGATACATATAAAGGGGCTTGACAAGATCTAACGCACTGTTTCATGGTAGCCCTATAAAAACTGGTGAACAGGAAGTTCTTCTAGTTGAACATCCTTGGTTTTTCATGAAAAGTTATCTCATAAATGAATACATTTATTCAAAAACGCCAAAGCCCTGTCTCACTACTTATTTGCTCTTGAGTTATACTTAACATTGAAATAAAGATGGTAAATCACTCAACGTGGACAGTGGAAAAGTAAGCCGTCGACAATTGGAGTTAGCGCGCTAACATCATGGCATAATATCGATATCAACCATCACATTGTAGTCTTCGTGCGATGCAGTTAATCAACATAAGAAAAGTGTCGAAGTTTATAGATCGCTTAAACTCGCATACCTTGGCAGCACTTCGTAGAGAAGCTCCTCGGATTTCCGTTTCTCTTCTAGAAATGCAGCGGTTCTCTGTTCTACCAGAACCTCCAGCTCGTTGGCGTACTGCTCCATGCGAGCCATTATGTTGTCCATGATATTCACTTCTCCATGGTAGCCCCTGCACATTCAGCCATACTACTACAAAACCTCATCGCTGTCTGCCGAGTAGTCTTGCAAAGACTTTATTCCAGCATTTTTATTCTATAAACAATGGGCTGTGGAAAGCGTAGCCGCCTTAGATTTTTCTTTTTTCCGTAGCATGACTTCCTACTTCTCAGTTATTATCGTTACTTTCTTCTATTTTATGGTACTTCAGCTGTAACGAAAACGTTACGGAAAGGAAACGTTGCTGACCGTTCACCCGCCGCCAAATTTTAAATATACAGGCACTGGCGTCGCTAAACCTTTTTCAAGGAAGGGGTGTGGGGGGACTCGCATTTGACTGGGGGAAGGTGGTACGGGGCAAAGTGGGTACTGTCGCACGTCGTTTTGTACTAGCTATGCTGGTACGAAGAAATTTCTCTACCCCCTCTCCCACGCCTTCGCGCCGCTTCCCTGGCTACGCCCCTGAAGACGGCGCATACAAGTTCCTTAAAAAAAAGATGCTTATTACTTGAGCAAGAGCTGGTCCTGCTCCGAGAATCGAACTTGGAGACCACTGCTATAGAGTGGTCAGTCGTCTAAGAATAAGCTAATCAGGATTGTAGCACACGTCCACAACAGTGCTTATTAGTCGAGGCAACAATATTTCGCAAACCGGGGATAATGAGAGCCAAATGATTTCGGTTGAAATCGCCCCAAATTTTAGACACATCTTAGAAACATCTTCTAGAACTTCACACATCCACGTTACCCATTTCAGAAGAAATTCGGTTCAGTGTATAAGCTGCGCCGCGCCATAGCACTGTCTACCACATTACTGCTTTTTCTGGGATCGCGGAGGCCGAAAGATTTCGCTCCGCAGCTGCATGCTAGCTACGGCAGCATGACAAAGTACTGCTCTTGTTGTCGTTGTCTTGTTGTTGTCGCTTGAACAATTGCCTTATGTTTGAGCAGGCGCTGGCGTTCGAAAAGCATGCATGAACACGTATTGCTCAAGTACTGACCGATTGATGACGCGCATGTGGACCTTGATCTGGTTGAAGCTGGGCCGATCGTCGGGCTCCTCGGCCCAGCATCGCGTCATCAGTTGGTGAAGCTCGGGAATGCAAGAGTCCTTTTCGACCACGGGTCGAAACGGCGGATCTTCCAGTGACATCACATGCATCAGCATATCTGCATGCCAGTAATCATTTACTTCGCAATAAACAAGCAGGTTCAAAATATAATAAACTTGCACTTCTGTTTGAGCAAGATCAATCATCAATCAATCAAGGGCTCTTTTTGGGCGTTTGTTTTCTAGCGCTGAAACTGAAAGCACTTGGATGTTTAGTACAACAGCATGTAAGCAGCTTAAGGTGTTGGAAATATCGAGTTGTGTGACCATGCTCTCGGCCTACAATCATGCTTGGATCGCTCTCGTCCTTGTTCTTTGTCTTTTGTTATACCCTTACCTAATTTATTGAGTCCATCGCAGTATTTTTACCTCATTTAGCTACCTTTTCTCGTTTTGGCGCCGTGCAATGAGAACTGCATCAAACAATATAGACTGTGAAAGAGACTGCGAGTCATTGATATTCTAATACTGTTGTATGTGCGATCTGTGCATCACCACTGTGAATGCTTTTTACAAGCATGATGCGGCTGACAGTGACAATGATCAGAAAGTAATGCAGACGAATATATACAATTTGGTGAAAAATCGCTCTGTTCCTTTGTCTGGCCGGTTCGGCTTGTTTCTCCCTTTGTATGTGGCGCTGTACCAGTTCTAGAATGCAGTACCAACTCGCCCAATCCTCAACCCTAGTTAAAGATCAGTCATTTAATTCTAATTTCGACAATATCCTAGGCTATCTCAAACAACCATATCAAATGTCAGTCTATAGCTAAAACGAGAGTGACTCGCCAATTTATATTTTGTTGCACGTTGTGCAGTGTCAACCATCGACATCAAGTTTTCCTGTAATCAGCTGCTGCTAATGTAATTGTCTAGCATTTGCACTATGCTATTTATGGCTAGTTAGTGAGAAAAAAATTACCGACGATTACGTTACTTCCTAATGCGAAATTTGAGCGCAGCAAATAAGCTGTTTCACCTTTTCGATAGATTGAGGCAAAGAAATCGAGCAACACATGTATGCGCTATCACAGAATTTTTTTTTTATTTTTCACACGTATTCCTTTAACAAAGACTCCGCTAGGTAAGCTTCTGCTTCGGCGGCACGCACCTCTGGATTCTGACGGCGACGGCGCTGGGCCTCTGCTCTGGCAGCTCGTTTAGCAGCAGCAGCAGACGGAGGACTTCCATCGGTCGTCTCGCTCATGGCTCAGAAAGAACTGGCAGATAATTTCGCAGTGGCGAACGGCAGCGGCAATTTCGGCTCGGGCGGTGCACATATACAGATCCGCCGCCACCGATCTGGCTCTCTGATTGCCACCGCACAGGGCGAACGGCAGCGGCAATTTCGGCTCGGGCGGTGCACATATACAGATCCGCCGCCACCGATCTGGCTCTCTGATTGCCACCGCACAGGGGTTGCATTGGAGGAGGAGCGAAGAAAGGAATTAAGTTCGAGCCGGCGCTTTGACAACCGGAGACTCGCAGGAAGAGGGGGGAGGGGGGCGGCGTGTACACCCAGCGGCAAACGATGGGGGCAGAAGCGCGCGCAGCAAGCGGACAACACGATAAAGGGAGGAGGGAAGAGATAGCAGCGACTGACTGATGCCGCTGACGCCGATAGTGAGTCAACCCCAGCTGCGGAGTTGGTTTCAGGGACAGCGCCGCCGATGCCGACACAAACAATATGATACCCTCGCTTCCGCAGCGCTAAGAACCAGGTCTAGCCGTGGGAAGGTGGTCACGTATTCGTCGACGTGCCGGGGCCTACGTGAAATAACCGGCGCGTCGGCAACTGAAGAGCACCCTATCCGCCACACAAGAACAGGGGGGGGGGGGCCCTTTCCTCCTCTTTCTGCATGGCGGCGACGGTGTTCTATGCAGTCACGTTATCTTGACTCTCTAGCGGCGTCAGCGGCATCCAGCGGTATCAGTCGGTCGCTGCTAGCGCTGGGGGGATGAAAGGGGGGCGGAGCTGGTTACGAGGCCGACGACAACGCCGACGACGACGCGAAACCCAGGAACGGACGCCAAAGAGCTGCGCTCTAAAATGGGTTCCCTAAATACTGGGTATGCAATGAAAGCTCATTTAATTGGGGGAATCCTTTGTGCTGCCCTAGCCTCGTTCTGAGGGTTCGCTACATATCTTTAGCTGTTCATGTGTAACTGGTAAAGTAGTAGCCAGCACGTAATTGTAAGGTGTGCAGCAATAGCTTTCTTTCGAGAGGCAAGTATTCCAGCCTGTTTTAGTAACATTGTAGCCTCCATTCCTAACACGCTCTAGTTTAATAAAGACCCCATCAACGATGGCTAACGAAATAAATATGCTACTACACCTGAGTTTTCCATGCGATCGCAGTGCGGATAAAAGGCATCCTCTCGGAGAATAATTTCTTGGAGGATAATTCCAAAACTGTAGACGTCGCCTTTTTGTGTTCCCAGCGACGGACACAGCTTGAGCCGAAGTAGTTCTGGGGCCTTCCATAAAAACTCTATAAAGAGAGAAATTATCAAAATTAATAATGCAAACAGATTAGTAGCTTCTTTATTGTTTTCTTGTTTCAGGTTGTCCCTTGATTTCTCCGCTTCAATAAGTATACTAAGAAATCTATTGAGAGTAAAATTGTTTTCCGGATTATTGTAAACGAGAGGCAAAAGTCGATTCATTTATACTTCTATTTGCACGTTTCATATTGCACTGACGCTCGTGCATATAGCTAAATTAGGGTGTGGCCTTCCAGATGGCGAGGCGATCATGACCAGGTTGAGGATATTGTCAGCAATCTTGTCCTGAGAGTGGCGGTGGGGACGAGGGGGAGGGGGCTTGTAAAAGGCACAAATTTCGCGAGCCACGCCGCTAGCAAAGTGACACTTGCACGACTATCTGTAGCGGACATACAGGATATTTTAGCAAACGCTTTCAAAATTTTTTAATGCTTGTCTGTGGCAGATAGCACAATTCTAGTTCATGAGATGGTCTACTCGAACCGGCGGGTGCTACTTTCACAAAAAATTGAAATGCGCAGTCGACTAATTAAGAACAATTCATTAATTACCTTCCATCTAATTACCTTATGGTCCGTATTGCAATGTGCAAATTATAGCCATGGAGTTCGCAAGGCGGTTCCATTTGGAACGAATTCTAAGGATGACACCAGTTTTGAGATAGTTGTTCCCGAACTTTGTGGAAAAATGCGTTGGCGTTCCAGTTACTTTTGTGCTTAAATGCATAAAACGACGCTTTGTTAAGAAACTAACTGGAACGCCAATGTGTTTCTCCGCACATTTCTGTAATTACCTCGAAACTGGTGTCATCTTGAGAATTTGTTCCAAGCGGACTCGCCTTGAGAACTCCCCGGCCAGAATTTCTAGATCGCAATGTAAGCTATAAGGTGATTAGTTTTAAACTTCATTAGTTAATATTAATTAGTTGATTATGCATTTAAGTTTTTGTGCATGAATGCCCGCCTCTTCTGGAAGACCAGCTCATGAAGTAAAATTGTGATATCTGCCACAGGCAACTTTAAAAAAATTTCGAAAGTGTTCGCTGAAATACCCGGTATATGCTAGCACTAAAAACCTACTGGCGAGACAAAAGGGCCTATGTTCGTAAGACCACATTGGCTCATTCGTGTATTTCGAAACCCGAGTGCATTTTCACTTTGCTGAAAACATAAAGCTGCGCACCCTATAGGGGGCACTCACTCTGGGATCCTTCGGTGACGAATGGGCTGTAAGTCTCGTCCTTGCGGAAGCTGGGCAGGCCGAAGTCGGTGAGCTTGAGCACGAAGTGGCTGTCCACCAAGCAGTTGGAGCTGCGAAGTCGGCCGTGTGTGCCGATCTCGCTGCTGTGCAGGTAGCTCATGCCCTGCGCATTGTGATTACTACGAAGATGAAATCACTCCTGAACGCGTACGATAAGCCCAATGAACGTCGCGGGCTTCGTGTTTTTTACAGATAAGCTACTGGCCCCTAGTTGGTCAGGATTTCTCGGGGATTGCTCAGAAAAAAAAATACCCAACAAAAGAACAGAAAAGAAGGGCGGCAGCTGGTTAAGGGGTTTGTGTTGGAGTTTCCGTGTAACAAAATTATGTTTTACCGTATATTCAAATTAGAATGCGATGCTCTGATGGATTTTAATGTGAAACGTCTTACCTTGACAATGTCGTTTATTAGGGAGTACCGGAACAGCCATTCCAGTCGAAGGGAGTCATTGTGCAATACATCCTGCCAACACAACAAAGAAAAATGTGCCTTGAGTACGCATACTCTTGCTGATGCATAATTTTGATAGTCATCATCATCATCAGCCTGGTTACGCCCACTGCAGGGCAAAGGCCTCTCCCGTACTTCTCCAACTACCCCGGTCATGTACTAATTGTGGCCATGTTGTCCCTGCAAGCTCCTTAATCTCATCCGCCCACCTAACTTTCTGCCGCCCCCTGCTACGCTTCCCTTCCCTTGGAATCCATTCCGCAACCCTTAATGACCATCGGCTATCTTCCCTCCTCATTACATGTCCTGCCCATGCCCATTTCTTTTTCTTGATTTCAACTAAGATGTCATTAACTCGCGTTTGTTTCCTCACCCAATATTCTCTTTTCTTACCCCTTAACGTTACACCCATCATTATTCTTTCCATAGCTCGTTGCGTCGTCCCCAATTTAAGCAGAACCCTTTTCGTAAGCCTCCAGCTTTCTGCCCCATACGTGAGTACTGGTAAGACACAGCTGTTATACACTTTTCTCTTGAGGGATAGTGGCAACCTGCTGCTCATGATTTGAGGATGCCTGCGATACGCACCCCAGCCCATTCTTATTCTTCTGGTTATTTCAGTCTCATGATCCGGATCCGTGGTCACTACCTGTCCTAAGTAGATGTATTCCCTTACCACTTCCAGTGCCTCGCTACCTATCGTAAACTGCTGTTCTTTTCCTAGACTGTTAAAAATTACTTTAGTTTTCTGCAGATTAATTTTCAGACCCACCCTTCTGCTTTGCCTCTCCAGGTCAGTGAGCATGTATTGCAATTGGTCTCCTGAGTTACTAAGCAACGCAATATCATCAGCGAATCGAAAGTTGCTAAGGTATTCTCCATCAACTTTTATCCCCAATTCTTCCCACTCCAGGTCTCTGAATACCCCCTGTAAACACGCTGTGAATAGCATTGGAGAGATCGTATCTGCCTGTCTGACGCCTTTCTTTATTGGGATTTTGTTGCTTTCTTTATGGAGGACTACGGTGGCTGTGGAGCCGCTATAGATATCTTTCAGTATTTTTACATACGCCTCGTCTACACCCTGAGTCAGTAATGCCTCCATGACTGCTGAGGATTCGACTGAATCAAACGCTTTTTTCTAATCAATGAAAGTTATATATAAGGGTTGGTTATATTCCGCACATTTCTCTATCACCTGATTGATAGTGTGAATATGGTCTATTGTTGAGTAGCCTTTACAGAATCCTGCTTGGTCCTTTGGTTGACAGAAGTCTAAGGTGTTCCTGATTCTATTTGCCATTACCTTAGTAAATACTTTGTAGGCAACGGACAGTAAGCTGATTGGTCTATAATTTTTCAAGTCCTTGGCGTACCATTTCTTATGGATTAGGATTATGTCAGCGTTCTTCCAAGATTCCGGTACGCTCGAGGTCATGAGGCATTACGTATACAGGGTGGCCAGTTTCTCTAGAACAATCTGTCCACCATCCTTCAACAAATCTGCTGTTACCTGATCCTCCTCAGCTGCCTTCCCCCTTTGCATATCTCCTAAGGCTTTCTTTACTTCTTCCGGCGTTACTTCTGGGATTTCAAATTCCTCTAGACTATTCTCTCTCATATTATCGTCGTGGGTGCTACTGGTAGTGTATAAATCTCTATAGAAATCATCAGCCACTTGAACTATCTCATCCTTATTAGTAACGATATTGCCGGCTTTGTCTCTTAACGCATACATCTGATTCTTGCCTATGCCTAGTTTCTTCTTCACTGCTTTTAGGCTTTCTCCTTTCTTGAGAGCATGTTCAATTCTATCCATATTATAGTTCCTTATGTCAGCTGTCTTACGCTTGTTGATTAACTTAGAAAGTTCTGCCAGTTCTATTCTAGCTGTAGGGTTAGAGGCTTTCATACATTGGCGTTTCTTGATCAGATCTTTCGTCTCCTGCGATAGCTTACTGGCATCCTGTCTAACGGCGTTACCACCGACTTCTATTGCGTACTCCTTAATGATGCCCATGAGATTGTCGTGCATTGCTTCAACACTAAGGTCCTCTTCCTCAGTTAAAGCCGAATACCTGTTCTGTAGCTGGATCCGGAATTCCTCTATTTTCCCTCTTACCGCTAACTCATTGATTGGCTTCTTATGTACCAGTTTCTTCTGTTCCCTCCTCAAGTCTAGGCTACTTCGAGTTCTTACCATCCTATGGTCACTGCAGCGCACCTTGCCGAGCACGTCCACATCTTGTATGATGCCAGGGTTAGCGTAGAGTATGAAGTCTATTTCATTTCTAGTCTCGCCATTTGGGCTCCTCCACGTCTACTTTCGGCTAACCCGCTTGCGGAAGAAGGTATTCATTATCCGCATATTATTCTGTTCTGTAAATTCTACTAATAACTCTCCCCTGCTATTCCTAGAGCCTATGCCTTCCCCCACTGACTTGTCTCCAGCCTGCTTATTGCTTACCTTGGCATTGAAGTCGCCCATCAGTATAGTGTATTTTGTTTTGACTTTACCCATCGTCGATTCCACGTCTTCATAAAAGCTTTCGACTTCCTGGTCATCATGACTGGATGTAGGGGCGTAGACCTGTACTACCTTCAATTTGTACCACTTATTAAATTTCACAAGACCTGCCACGCTCTCGTTAATGCTATAGGATTCCTGTATGTTACCAGCTATATCCTTATTAATCAGGAATCCGACTCCTAGTTCTCGTCTCTCCGCTAAGCCCCCGTAGCACAGTACGTGGCCGCTTTTTAGTGCTGTATATGCTTCTTTTGTCCTCCTAGCCTCACTGAGTCCTATTTTATCCCATTTACTACCCTCTAATTCCTCCAATAACGCTGCTAGATTCGCCTCACTAGATAACGTTCTAACGTTTAACGTTACCAGGTTCAGATTCCAATGGCGGCCTGTCTGGATAGTAATGTAACATAATAGCGAATTGATTAATGAATAGGGAATCAGTCAATAGAAACAAAGCCAAATGGAATTTGCTAGGAGCAAGAAGAAAAAAGAATTGATTCACGGAGTCATTGAACTGTAAATAACGCAAAACCCGTGATATTCCTTTATTTAAAATCTCATAATACCAACTATTACTCAACGATTTAAATGCAAGGTATTCCACCAAATCAATGTAATGTCGGTTATCTTAAACTTTTTTATATGCGTAATGAATCACCCTCTCCAGAACGTGCTTCTGCGCATTTATGGCGTAATGCCACTGCGTCTACTTCGGTCCACACTGTAATGGCGGCATTAATACGTTGCACGCGTGCTTCTCTCAAGCTTCAACTACACGTAACTGCATCCAGGTGTGTCTGCACATCACGGCACATCAAGCGGCGCGATTTGCGCGTGGCAACGTCCTACCGACAAAGACGTCTGAAGAATGCATCATGTAGCTGTCATGTTAGGTAATTTTCTTTTGTTCACAGCCGGTACTACCAGACTTATCATTAAAGCGGTGCTACGGCGTTGTTGCAAGCGACACTTAGAAACAGTTTGTGTGTACGTGCGTGCGTGTGTAGGTTTCTTTAAATATTTTTTTTATCCGTATTCCTCTCACCTACGCATCCCCTTTCCCCTCCCCTAGTACAGGGGAGCCAACCGGAGATAATCTCTGGTTAACCTCCCTGTCTTTCCTTTGCCTTTCTCTCTCTCTTAACTAAGGCGGTCTCGTTGCGGGCCTCGGCAAACCTTGAAGCTCTTTCACGTTCTACTAGTTGATATGCTTATCTCGTTGGTTTCAATGCAGATATGCTTGAGTTTCGAACAATAATGATTAATAATCTGGCGAAAACGAGCGGGAAGCATTTGCAATTGACGTTGAAGACGGAGAACCAGGCCTTACCTGCAAGCTTCCCTTTGGACAATACTCTGTGATGATGGCAATGTTGGGTACGTCCACACAGGCTCCCACGAACCTTGCTATGTTTTCGTGCTGCGTTTCTCGCATCTATACATGGGAAAATTAAGGAAGAAAAGCGTGATACACGTCGGCTGAGGAATTTTAGAACGCGCGAGCTTATCGATGTTCAGGGGTGTGTTGCTAATAAGGGAGCTGTTTAGCAGCGCATTTGCATTATACCCAAGAGGATTGTTTCTATAACATTGTTAGACAAAGAGCTTATACATTATAAGATGAGCTTATTCGGTTTGACTATTTGCGAAGCTCTGAATTAGAACCTGCGGTCTATTTTAACATCACAGCGTGCGCGCACCATTCTTCGTGGAAGATAGACAGTAGGGTACCCACTTTGAGGTCTGTTAATTTATTGCTTTGCATTAATATATAGGTAGATTTAGCTCACGTCGACGACATTAATAATTAGCCTAGCGCTCCCCCGCCTTCTCTTCTTTCATGTCTTATTTTGAGCTCCACGAGGCAAGTTTTCCAGTAATAGCACCAGTTTCTTAGACCTCAACTTTCGGAGAAAGGTACCAGGACTGTTCTCTCAAACACCGTGACTGTCAACATTTTTTCTTGAAGGGGTACTGTAATAACATTTTCGACAATTTTTCTTGCGTTAACAGAAGGTTATGACCTCTAAACCCTAAAGAAATGTGACACGTCTCAGAATGCCGTAGATAATTTAAAATTATAACTTTTCTACAGTCAGTTTCGGTCTCGTTTTCAAGGAGGATACTGTGTTGTGACGTCACGACACAGGCTGTCCTCACGTGGGAGCAGGACATTGCATCGTTTTGACACTCGCAGCATAGCATAGCAGCATAGCGGACGACCAAGCAAGTAGTAGCGAGTGTAAAAACGTCGGAATGTAAATATGTTGCCACATATTGTCTCGTGACGTTACGACACGGCATCCTCGTGGAAACGCAACCGAAACTGGCTTGGAGAAAGTGTTATATAAATTAATAACGATGCTTTCAGGCTTGTCAATATTTTTTCTAAGATTTAGAGGCCTCGGGCTTCCATTTGACGCAACAAATTAATAGTCGAAAGTACCATGTCCGTACCCCTTTAAGACCGCTGGACTATTTGCGTCGTTTAGAATATATGAACCGTTTATATTGAAGACTTGATAATAATTATGATAAACATACTACTGCCCTCGCATCAACATTGGCTGAAATTATTGTAGAGGTTGATTGTAAAGTCACTGGCAGGCTCCGTAGTATCAAATCGATAATTGGTGCTCGTGGGCCGTTTCTTCAGCATTGCGGGACGGAATATTGCGACGATTGTCATCGTGTCAGCAGTATTCAACCGCATACACTGAAAGGCACGATTCTTCATTATGGACAGTGAAGTGAAGGTAAAGAAATGTGAAACTTTGGTAAGTGAAGTCCAGCCTTGTTTCATAGGACTTCTGTAAAAAATTGGTGGCACAGAGGGCAGTTGGTCCTCGCGGGCGCGTTCGTGACAACTATCGTGTTTCGTTGTTCATTATTTGCAATTCGAAGGGAAGCTTTACTTTAGTCATGGTGACCAATCACCACTGTGGTGAATAATTCTCGACCAAAAATTTTATCGCTGTTTACAGTAGTAGCTTACTAGGCTTTTTCTTGCGTTGGCTCCTTTTATAACGACACAATTGAACAGCTTGACTGAATCACTAGAGAACAGGAGTGGCTAGTGACTTTTTTGAGTGAATCTGCATGCCACAAACAAGCGCTTCCATTCATCACATCTCTTGGCTAAAGCTTTAGTACGCTTCGAATTTATGATGTCCAGGTTTTAGGTAAGCGCGAAGAAGCTTGCTTACCTGTTTGAGTTCAATGAGGACGTTTCTTGTTAGTTCTATCCTTTTCTGGTGAGGTAGTCTTTTGACGGACACGACAATACCCTGTGTAAAATAAACAGGAAAATATTTTTTGCGACGAATCCTATGTTCTTAGGCAGCAGCACATGTACAGAAGCTACAGAAGAATTTTATGGACCTTCACAGTACCGTATCAAGGAGGTCGTGTACAGGCCGATAAGATGCTCTGTAGGTAAAATTATATTAAAACAGACACTCAAGAGAGAGAGAGAGAGAGAGAACACGTAACGCGGCGCATTTGCATGTGCCGATCCGCCGGCGTTCCCGAGCACAGACGCCATAAACGCTGCTATACGAATATCCTTTCGGCAGTTACAGCACTTCCCCGTGATAACTAGCATCACGAACGCCATCACGGACATGTGCCCTGGCCAATGCCAACTCTTACAGCGCAGATGGGTGGCCAAGCCGGTAAAGCCAGCAACGCTGTTTTCATGTTCCTGAAGCTATTGGACGGCTCTGAGATATTATCTAACCATTTCGATATGAAAAAATAAAAATAAAACGCCATCGAGAATATTATGTGGTTAATGGTTCATAAGTTCGGCAATATAGGTAAATTTTTCCATCCTCTTAGTAGTCTACATAGAAGTCGGAGTGAGGAAAGGAGAGTCAGAAAAGACATTTGTATGAGGAAAAGAGGCTTGTAATTGCAGTTATATCTTTAGTCTATGAATATTTGCGACATATTTTCTTCCTTTGCAGAAATGCAAGACAAAAAAGATCAGATGTGGGAAAGAATTGCGTTATCTCAAGCGGCCTGAAAAACGACAAACAACGAAATAAAAGTACGAAAAGTAGTATTGTGTTATAGTTCGTTTCTAACGAAACGAAAAACCACCTAAATACTTCCCAGCAGAATCCTTAGTTCTGTTTGTTAAATTTTTGGTTGGAAATTGACGGCCATGTTTTTGACGTGTTTTGAGTCAAGCAGCTTTTCGTGACACGGGTATAAACTTCCTCAGACTTGATTACGTACGAAGGCGGATGGATTAACCGCTGCCTTGTGTTTAAACCGCCATTTTTTTGACGATCCGAACTAATCTCGTCTGCGTGGACAATTGATCCCCTGCCCTGAGGGACAACATCGTGAATCGTACGAGTCTTAACGTCGCCGGTGGCCTTTGTTCATCCTTTTCTGTGTACACGTATGAGTAATTCGCTGGCAATAAAGCAAAGACAAACAAGAATAATACAGGCGCTCTAATCTTAGCCCTCATACTACATCAAAGATTTTCATTCCACTTTGTTTTATTGTGTCGGTTCTTCATTTTCTTGCAAGGAGTATACGCGGCCATGAAACAAACAACTGCCTATAGAGGATAGGCAGCGGAATTGTTTATGGCATACCTTTAGGACTCTCACGTTATGCTTTTTTTTTATTCACGGTGCAAGCTTCTATGTTCAGGAGGGTGTTGGTTTTTACGTCGCCGAGGTCTTTTGTAGAAAGCATAGCTTAGCGCTCAATGATACCTAAGATAATGAAGTACACGAGAAGAAAAGTAATCATCACCACGAAACTTCTTCTCTGTCCCTTAATTGCTAAGGATTTATTGCCTGCTCGATTTCAGGGAACTTCTTTGAACTCTGACAAAGGGATGCTACCGCAGTATGTTTATACTGTGTATGAGCAAGACGTATGTAAATATTTCGTTGCGAAATTAGGTGTTCGTTGAATGGATAGCTTGGTTTGTATTCACGTGGAGCTCCATGGAGCTCCACGTGAATACATCAATGTTAAAATTTTAATCGTCTGTAGATATAACGTCCATTGAAACCTACGTGCACGGGTGTCCTTGCATCTTGCTCCCATCGCGATGCGTCCGGCGCTGCCCAGAATCTGGCCCGCTATACTTCTAACGCTGAGCAGGAGAGCGGCGTGCGGCTATACAACCGCCACACTGCATCGGTGTTCGTATAATTTGGCAGTTCATGCACTGTCAATAAATAAGACCGAGGTCGTTCAGTAAGCTAAATCAAGCCATAACCAGGGAAGCCATCTTATATCAGTTCTATGGTGCACTATGCTTCAGTACACATAGTACACATTTGCTACAATGCGGAACACATTCGCCCTATGCTTTATGCACATCTGTTTGGTATATACCTGATGCGTATGAACAACAACAGAAACGCGTTGGTTGTAACTATATATTGATGTAGAACGCTGGGTAGGTAGGCCTTTGTCGAAATCTCAAATAACAACTCAAGCAAGGCGTACCAAAAAAGAAAGCAACGAAAAATGAAATCACGTCGCTTACTTGACACACAGTAGCAAGATGCGTAAAGGCACACAAATATAGTGTCAATGTAGTAGCATTGCCTAGTGCATGCAACAGTCATCCATCACACAGAAGGGGTGGAGCGCACTCAAGTCCTTTGTAGTCTTTGCGTAACTTGCTAAGCACCTCCATGCAAGCACTCATAAAAGCAATGTGAGGCACCCACCTTCTGAGTAGCTCACGTGCACAATGAAATAATATTTATTCGTCTGATATCTGCTTCTATATTAGGTGAATTACATTCGGTTGCTCTACAATAACAAGCTTGTAAGCGTTTGCAGCACATCAGTCATGGCGTCCTTTTGTGTCCTCTTGGAACAGCGCGTATAGCGAGGCGCGATAGAGTATGTCTTGCACAAAGCAAGAACAGTCGAAACTGAGAGCAGGAAGCATACTGTAATTGAGAGGCATTAGGCGCTGCCTATTGTTTGTGATTGCATCAACTTAGTTCTTGGAACTCCGTTCTTTGAATTCCCAGGTCAAGATCAGATGCCTATAGGCGCACTTTGTTTTGTCCGAGAAAGGATAGGCATTAAGGCATCATGGCGCAAATACCAACGCCGATGTGCATTAGTCGGAATGTCCGAAGCACCTTCTGAGCTGATTGGCCATACGCCGATCATAGACTATTCCACCCGGGCCGTGTTGATGCGTCTGTACTATGAAGGGATCGCGGGCAGTCGATCATACTCCTTATTGCTGCCAAATGCCGGCGGCAGATATGCGCCCCATGCTTAACCGACTCATTTCCAAGTCTTCTGAAACACAGGAAGTGTTTCCACGTGCCAAGCGGAGATAAAAGTACCGCCGAGGAAAATATGACTGACAGAGCCAGACAGCGTGGAAATGAGGAGTCGCAAAAAGTCAATGGCCGAGATGAGAACAGGAAAGAAAATAGAATAAAACTAGGTGCTCGTAGGTATTAGCTTCGCTTTATCGGTCGCAAAGGCTTCACCTTCGGGGATCTTTATTTTCATGGGAGTAATGAAAGTGGCCGCAACGGATCTTGCACACGCTAGCCCATTTTGGCGGAGTAAAGCTAGCGCAATTATTTGCCTGCGAAATATGACTCTGCGTGCAATACTCACCAGTGGATAGTTTGTGTTCCTAGGAAGCGCGGAATCTAACATAAAAAGTAATCACGGCGAATCGACTTCATATACTTGTTCGTCAGGATTAGCATGTTGCACTTAATGAGGCACAATGTTGTTGGATTTATGATTGTGCGAATCTAAAAGTGAGTTATAAAGTAAATCTACAAGTAGGTTCTGAAGTGGCACTCTTCACTACGCGTCTAATAGGTGTCGAAATATTCTAAACGAGAGCTTTCCTTTTCGAAAAATCAAGTCCGCCGGTGACATCAACGGTATTGTGTGTTCACTATGACGCCCGGCACGATTTTTTAATTATACTGGAATGCTTATTCTTGTTGATGCTTATTGTATTTAAGCGTTAATATTTTCTAATTAGTTCAGTATATATGTAAGCAAACTGAAGGCTTTCGAGCCACGTGGATCAATCATATTTTTACCCCATGCCAGTTCATATATGTATTAGCGTTTTATAGACTGCAGAGGACTCAGCGAATAACAAGAAACTCAACGAAGACGTATCGGTAATTCGCCTAAACTTCCAGCGTTTATAAAAAGATTCCTCAGTTTTGTTTTGTTCTAGTGTACTCGCACTTCTAGCGAGGCTTCCTTAATGATAGATATTTTTAAAAAAATAAGCTTTCACTTTTGGTACTGCTCTACTCATGGAAATGACTAGCGAATAACTTTTCTTACATATATTCTTTATACTGTTGTTCGCGCTAAGCGAAAAGGAATAGCCGTCACTATTATAAGGTGACTGCGCCTCTTTCTTTTATTTTTCATTTCAATAAAAAAAAACTGTACAGAAAGAAACCCTCGCAAGAATATTCTGGCGGCTCTCTAGTCCTGTTTTCACGGTCCTCTCGCAGTGGCACTTTCGCTGTACTTCTTTTGTTTTCAGGCTTACATTTGGCACCGCCCAGAGATGACACAGAAACAAAAGAGAATTCCTTTAAATTCTTACTGATCTGGCGCGTCACTCCTGCATGCCAGCTCGTCTCGCGTTCTTCTTTCCTGTCCAAATGTTGCACGACACGCAAAGCTCGCACCGTGGCGGACAGCGCCGAGTGGAGCAAAATGTGAGTGGGCGCGCAGGCAGACAGGAACTCACCTTGAAGGATCCCGTCAGGATGAACTGTTGCTCGTTGGCTTTGGCGGCGGCTTCCAGGAAGGCGCTCTGCGACAAGAACGGCAAGAGCAAAGTGGACGCCCTTGTCACAGAGCCAACAGAGAACCAGTATTAGTTTCGTTACTTGCTGCAGAAGCGCAAGACGCACTGCAAGACGATAGCATGGTGGGACGGTTATGACAAAAAGAGGAGCACGAAGGGGAGGGTACCGCAGAGAACATGCGACGAAACGTGACAATCTTATGCTTAATACATCTTCGGGCGTGTTTGAAACAGGCATAGGATACAAGGCATGGCGTCGAAAAAGGGTTATCCGTAAAGTTAGGATGTGACACGTAATTATACTTTTGTGCACGTCTTGTAGTTTAATAAAATCTTGGTTTCGAACATGACACTGCTGCTTTTTCTGCCGTGTTGGAAATATCACAACTCGCCAGCAGCGGGCACACCTTTTGCAGGGTAACGTCCGGCTGTTTGCGACACCTTTCCGACTGCATATCTCCTAATTTCACCCAGACACATTGAATCAGTTAAATCAGTGGTTTACAGAAGCGGAGTTTCGTCATCTGTATCTCTTCCACTTCTGATTTTCTGTATGTTGAAATTTCGAGACTGTTATTTTTGCACTGCTACAGTACAAATAAGAGAATGCAAGCTGTCACGCTTGTCACAGCACACGAAAAGCTGAAATTAAACCACACAGGACAAGGCTATGGCAGGCAAGAGCCATTCAGGCAAAACGTTGTTTACAGCGTGGGTCACTCATTGAGGCCTGCGCATTCGTGTTAAATGCGAGCGCGGTTAGTTGACGTTGCCTGGAGATGAAATACCTACGTCTCGCTGATCTGGAGCCCAGTGCACCCAGCCTTTTCCCATCCTAGTGGACATCTTTAAAGCGACAAAGACAAGAAGACCAAATAAATACCGGTTGTGGGCTACAGTAGCAGCGCGCATCGTCGTATTCCTTATTTCCGAATTGACATCCGTGCGGAAATTCTAAAACGCAAATTTTCGCGTAATAAGCCATAGGTCACATCACTTATGTGTTTCCGTATGACTGAAATGCCTTATTAAGTTGCATTATAAGGATGCCACCCAGTCACGGTGAAATGGAGTGGATGTACTAAAAAAACGAAACAAAAAATGAATGTCTGCAGACATTATTTGGCAAATGCATTTCTGCTAAGCGAAAGCAATTGAAATTTTCTTTCACATATGCCGAACTGTGTTTGACAAAGTGAGTTAATATGCTATTCGCATACGCTGTTGTTCGCAGCACTGGCAGCGTCAGCACCATTTCGATAACGCAAACACAATAATGTTGCAGCAATATTGCGGATCTTGCCTAAAAAAGCCTCATAAAGCGACGTGTAAATCAAAATTAGTAGCACCATAGCAGTGCAGCGTGAATTCCTCAAACATAACCTCCTCTGGGCGCGGTAAATTTTCACGTGCTTTCTTTGGAAAAGGGAAAAATACGATCATGGAAGCTATTATCTGGATGGAAAGAAATTATCGTTAGGATTACTACTTCTGCAGCCAATATTCTGCACTTAACGTACTGGTTCAGAATGTTGTTAATCGATTCCTGGCAAATAATGGCCAAGTTCGTATAACAGATACATTCGGTTACTCAGGAAGACTGTGAATAATGCTCCTTTGGTTGCATTTGTGCAGCACCCACCTGATTTTCTAAAGCTCTGAAAACGTTGGCTGAGACAACCTGTGTACGAGCTCGTCACCTTGCGATTCTTAAATAAAAGTTTCTCACTAATTTTAGGAATAACCAGACAAGAATGAAGAGCGAATAAGCATAAAATCAACACTCGTCACGGCGTCTTTGTTCCCTCTTTTTGACTAAACAGCTCCGATTGAAGAAAGCTTAACCTTTCGCCATACTGTATGAGTACCGTATAAAAGCAATGCCCAGGAAATCGAAACATTGCCCCGATAGCACCGCAGGACGTGCATTACTGCTTGGCCCGCCTCACCGCGCTAGTGATGGATAGCCGGCTCATCATCCAGCTGCTCCGCTGGTTGCGCGTGAAGGTGATCTGCTCCCACTTGATGCGCCATGACATGTTGGCGATGGCACTCTCCAGCTGCATTTTGCTGTGTGGGAAACAAAAGGAAATCGATTACTCATCCCTGGCGATCCCGAAGATGAATACAGAAAAAGCGAGCAGGAATGGCTGCCTCTGCGCAAGTCACGATGCATGCAAAGGTAAAGGGATTGTGCAAAATTTGATGTTTCGTTTAGACATGCAGTTCATAACTAAGTGGACTCGTTCCTCCGCTCGTGCAAAATTGTTTTACCTATGGCTTTCTGTAAAGGTATGATAGGTTAAACCAAACACAGTGAACGCGCTAAAATTGCGGTCTACAGCGCGTCAAGTTAATCTCATGTCGAAAGTTTTTCAATGCTTACTCGGAGAAATTCTCCTATCATCACAAGCGAAATATTTCATTTCAGTTTTTTTTTTATTTCTGTAATCGCATTTTATGGCGCAACTTACAGAATTCTGATATCTCTCTCTATCGACAGCTACGCAGTTGCGAACGCACCCCCCTTCCTCAAAAGTTTTCGGAACACGGGATCCGAGTAAAATCTAAGTTTCATCGCAGCCTAGGCACAGGTGCTTCAACCGAAAGATGCAGTTGATACTTCTCCATACAGTCACCCCATTCCTGAAATACCTGTTGCACTCTGTCGCGAGAAAATTCAACTTATTAACGCAGTAGCGTAAAGGAGCCCGTGTCGCCGAAAATCCGGCGTTGGCGTCCCGCGTCCAGCCGCGTACGCCGTTTCATCAAAAAAGATTTTCGAACCACGCATGCCCAGCCCTTCCATGTGACGCAAAGAATTGATTGAAATAATTTAATTTCTCGAACTAAAATACGCGGAAGAACCCTAAACTACGACTTAACCTACAGACATAATAGCTCTCGGATTGTAATTTGAATATATGAGAAAACGCAATATTGTTACCCGAAAATTCAAACAAACCGCTTTTCCAGCGTTTCTACAATGCTCACGCCGGAGCGTGGGTGTCTCGGGGGTCACGGAGCGACGCGCCCGGTTCCTTGCGATACCTCCAGCTGGCGCTCGCCTCCACCGCATCGCGGCCCATGCGAGAGGCCGCATTTCTACCAGAAAGCCCGCCTTCGTGCATAGCGTTCGCCGCGAGTGTTTCCCCGTAAACAAACACAAACGTTTCAACGAGAGGCACAAACGTTTCAACGAGAGCTTTGAATCTATTCGATATGCGAAATTTCAAGGTAGAGGCAAGAACACTTAGTTTGGGCGTTTAGCGGGTTGTTCTTTTTTATCACTCCCTTTCTTTCCTTTTTTTCTCTTATTGATATATTCATTCCCATTTTAGTAACTTTCTTTCTATTCTTTCTCACGAGCACCTTTTTTTGCCGCTCCTTCTATTACCCATTTTAGAGACAGGATAACCCCCGACCACCGCCGATTCAGGTAAGAGAGGGTGCTGTGCACGCGACTGTTGACACGCCGGCTGACACACGGCCGTGTCATCGGCTTTGTGCACGGCACTTTTTTATTCGCAGTTCTACACCATTGTCACTAACACACCTTCGGTCGTTGCCGCACCCACCCGCCTAACCTCCTCTTCCCGTTAGAAGAACCCTGCCGATATGTACTGCGCCAAGGAAAGCACATGTCGCCTTGAGAAAGACCTTGAGAAAAGTTGGCTACCGCTTTTACCTTGTTCTCGTTTTGCTCATAGCCCACAAAGAAATGTCATGCAACAAAACACCGACAGCGCGTGCCTTGTATGTTAAATCATCTCAGACGGAAAATTCAAACTGCGAAACAATAACAGAAACCTGAAAATTATGTAATTTTCTTGGCATGGTTGTGCACTACCTCATGAATCGGCCTACGCAAGCGACCCCGTTTCTACCAGAAAGCTCGCCTTTGTGCTTATAGCCTTCGCGGCGAGCGCTTCCGGTAAACGTAAAGATTACATAAGCTGCAGTTGCCGGGAAATGTGAGAATCAGTCAGGGATCTTTGAATGCTATCGCGGTCCACTCTTAAAGCAAAGCTTAAGCATCCTCCAATTTTTTTCATCGTGTCGCATGTATTCGAATGAATAAATTGAGTTTCTTCCGAAGCTAAACGTTCCTATTATCAGTACCTCTGACGTAATGAACTATGTATTGGAGATGCACTACTGGTTGTTGCTGAAATTTTAAAGTTGCCAACTCATCCGGCGAACACCTCATTTTCCTGGACAGCAGACTTACCGATAAATGAGAAATGCGCAGATGAGTATGATGACCAGGAACACCAATGCAGATATGATCACAGTTTCAAAAAAGGGAAAGTCCTCTGAAATTAGAACGACATGATAGATGTTCATGGAACATTGGAATTCCAAGTAAGAATTGCAAGAGCCGCAATAAAAGGCGCGTCTTACCAGTTTTTAAGCACTTTGGATCCTTGCCGTCAAAGCCGCAAAATGGGACATCCACTGGTGGACCCTTCCCTGGCCAGTGAATGGCATTCACCGCTTGGTAGCTTTGATTGGCTCCGAAATATTGTAGTACAACCTGCGTGTTGTTGCATGCGTTTTTCCGGAAGCAAATTGAAGGCATGGCTAGAAGCTGTCATCTTCTTTCATAGGACTAGAAATTGCTATTAAAAAAAGAAAACAGAACTCGTTGGTGCATTCTAGAAATCATCCAAAACAAAAACAATTAGAAAACAGGTTTAAGAAGGCTATGAATATATTTGTACAGAGAACACACGCGTCCGTACTACCTTTTATCTTCTGAAAAACTAAATTAGCAGGTGCGCCATAGCATCAACAATGAAGGACTTCGCCTTGAATAGCGTACTTCGCCGAAGTAGGAGTATACGTGCGAAAAATAAGGCATGGAAAGTTGCACTGAAGCGGTGTGTAAGAGTCGCACTAAAAGTGCAATATCCTCACATCGAAATGTCCCGTTGAAGTATCCACTTGGTCCAGGAGAGCATAGTCGGCGACTCGATCTCCGTTCATGTCAATTACTACTCGGCCCGAGACCCCTGGTAGTGGCGAGAAGCAAGATTTATGACATCTTTAGTTTCTTCATAATCGTTTTTTTTCAATAGTTTATTTAGTATCGAAATAAAGAGGCTTGATCACTCACTCACTTTAGACTTTCATTACGCGCACCGTTTATCACATAACATGGTTCAGCGCGTCACAAGAACAAAAAGACAGGAACACACAAACAGATCAACAAACACGCCCTTGAGCACGTTACGCTAAGTTATTTTTCAGCGTCGCCAGAAAGGTTAGCGGAGCCAAGCATGTACTAATTAAGGGCCCTTTATTATTTTATTTTGTCATCTTTCTCTGCGCTCATTTCTTATGTCACATTTGACGTACTTTGTGCTGTGTAGGTGAGAGTGTGTATCTCGCCGGTAAATAAATTTGCGCGCTTGGCCGCAGATTATGTGCGACGAATTGCAGCGAGAGGTCGTGGTTAAAGCTGACAACACTGACACGCTGTCAAACACAATGTATCAGTGCTTCAAAAAATGCCCGGCACTTGTGTACACGGCGAAAATTTTCTACCTCTTGTGGCTGCGCTCTGGTACTAAGGATATTGGGCGCAAGATGCCCAGTGAAGCCACACTAAAGCCGAATGTGGCAGATTACGTTACACGCTGGATAACGGACAAGTGCGCTAATTCACTGCAATAGTGCCTGCACCCAACAGGCTACATGCATTTACTCGATGCCCTTTGTAAAATTTTGGTATATATGAATTGCGGCAAGTTTCCCAAGAAAAGAAAAGTACGATCGCCTACCAGCCTTCTAATTGGTATCGTTTTAATGCGCAATTGTTGCGAGTTGGTAGAGTTTCCACGTGCTTTAGTTATGACTGCAACTCGGGCGTGTTCGTATTATATTTGAATTTCGCGAAGGCCAACTAGTTTTATTTGTTTTTTTTTATTTGCGATAACATTGATGCTTTAGTTTTGAACAATGTGGACAATGCTCCGAACTGCAAAGATTCGAAAGATGGCCTTGTTAGCACTTTGCGTAGGAAGCATAACCCGACGAAGTTTCTTCGTGCCCCAGGTTGCAGGTGAGCTTTGTTGTATGGATAAGAGTGGGAAGACAAAGATATGTGCAATTATTGGGAACCTCGTTAGGCGACCTAGTATTTCAGGATAGGAAATGCTTATGAAAGAACGTTGTTTATACGGCATCTGGCAAGCGTTGCACATAATCGACGAGAACCAAATTTCCGATTGCACGTCGCTTAGGGCGTCAAGGCCACCACCTGCTGCAGTGTAAGTCAACGATTGTGAGACTATAGACAAAAAGTGCTAACAAGAAGCAACATGAACCTGCTGCTCACACCACCATTATGTAGGGTTCGAAACTGTGCTCACCGTTTATGCTCGCGTTTCGCATTTTGTTCACCAGGTTTTCTCCGTCGTGAGGGTTGAGGCCAATGGTCACGGTTTCGTTTATGGCCTTGCAGAGCATGACCACGGCATCGTGAAAGCTGGCCGTGAAGTAGTTTACCTGCAATAGAAGGAATTTATCAAAACACACATTACTCAATGAATAACTTGCTCAACCTGCATAGAGTGGAATGATTTCTTTCATATTATAAACACACTGAGGGGTGGGAGGGGAGGGGGGGGCTTGAGTTTTGCTTGCCGACAGAATGTTGCGCTGGTGCTTTCGTACTGCGTACACGACGAAGTACTAAGGCCTAGAACCGACAAATACCCCCCCCCCCCCGCCTCCCCTTCAAAAAAAAAAAAATACTTTTAAACATTTTCCCCACTATTCCTTGAGCTTGTCTGAATATAAAACATTTCGGTACATGTGGTGGGGCTCAGATTATTGTTCTCTCTTTTTTTTCTCTCAAGTCTCCAACAAACGTTCTAAGTGTGAGATGCATTGAATATGACAGCAAAAAGCGCACGACCATGTCAGCTTGGCAAACTATAGCCAAGGCATTGACCTCTGTCCCTATACTGACCGCCGCATTCTTCTGTGCGCATAATAAATTGACTGACAGCTGAGTGAGTTGGTGTGGATTCATAGCTAACTTAGGCAGCGCATTGCAGCGAGGTGGGAGGTTCGGTGGAAGTAGAACCCTCGACCTTTGCTGGGAGCCCAACCCACGAACATTTGTGTTATATACGCGGAGTTAATTAAGGTACAGTTTATTAAGATATAGGTAATTAAGGCACTTTGATGTGAATTATGGCGGCGCTAATTAAGGTAGAAATAGTTATGCTACAGTTAATTACCACACTCGAACCCACGACCATTGGAGGGAGAAAACAAGTAATATGAAGTAACAACGCATTCGAATGAGAATGTCAAGTAATTTAATGAATGTCTCATGAGCGCGGAGGCTTTCGCCCGCATCCTCTTTAGCATTGGCTAAAGTGACTGGCGCCTTTTTGTTTAATCTTTTGCTTCAATAGTTAAATTATATCTTAGACAAATAATAAAACATGCAAAACGAATGTCTGCGTCTTTTTGATTTACTTCGCACCGTAGCGAGAGAGATGTACTTCCCTTTCGTCTATTCGTTCGCAAGTCGTGCAGTCGCTCCACAATCGTGCAGTACCGCGCTCCAGCGTCGCGATCATGTTCTTTCATCCTCTCGGGTGTTCCTTAGTGTTCGTGATTGCGGCACTGACATATACCGCTAATCAGGCGTTCTCTTGCAGAGCGCGCCAATTCGTTTGCTGCGAGAAACGAGACCCACGCAACAGCTCGTGCGCGAGACCGTCACCGGAAGTGCGCCGCTCAATTAAAATGCAGGTGTGTGAAAAAAGAAAGGCAGCAGAAGAAGGCGGGGCCCGTGACGCATTCGTCACGTGATTATCCGGTTCGGTATGGGAGAATGCAGTGAAGGAATTCCTCTTGCGGAGGCTACACGGGGCAAGTCGAGAGAGTTTCTATGTTGGCGGTTTTTATTTGTACAATTCTACAATGTCATTCGCGCTTGCATGGGTACTCGAAATGGGCGTAAAAGTGAGCGCCAGTAACGTGCAGCCACTTGTGCTGCGCCGAAAGGAAAACAAAAGTAGTTGTGAGCGCCTGGTACTCTTTTGGAAATGGCCAGGCTAAATGTTCAGCGCGACAGGTTTAGCACCGCTAGGGCAGTAGAATCCTCGAAAGAAGTGTTTGTTTTTCCTTGAGCAGTAGATACGAGGGAGAAGTCGTTCCGAGTGTCCACACTTGCCGCTTGTGTTTATATACGCCTCCTCTCGGAAAGTCTAAAAGGAAGCAGCAGCAAGGCGAGTGTTCTTTTTTGCTCGCTGCCTTTCGACCACTTACGACGAGGTAGCCAGTGTAAGGTTGTTGCAGAAGAGCAAATGTCTAAATATAAGCGATAGAGTCTTTGTTAACTGTGCGTGTGAGAGTGAAGCTCCCGGAAGAGTTTCCAAGCTGCCAGGAACCACTGTGGCTAAGTAGTGGTTACTACGTGACGATGTGCTTAACATCATCAGAAAAGTCAGAATGAGTTACAGTGGAAGTCGTAGGCCATGCCATCTAATGAACAGCAATTTACCTACGGCCCTGAGCAACTTAAATATCGCCTTGTGCTCGTATTTGCCTGTGGTGTTCAAAGTTAGATGATGAGAAAAGCTAGAAGGGAAGACGAGTACTGCGCGGTGAACTATGAAAATAAGAGCTAAGAGTAACTCCGATACGTCATAAGTATAGGACAATGTGGCAATGAAAGATAGTTGACGGTGTACGCTGTCCTAGTGCATTATCACTCTACGCATCTACCCCAACCTTCTGTTACCCAATGAGAACAGTGAATGAGCAGCTGTAAAGTTTACTAGGACCTGCCGCGGTGGCGTAGTGGCTTTGATGTCTCACTACTAAGCCCAAGGCCGCGGGATCAAATCCCGGCCGCGTCGGCAGCATTTCGATGGAAGTGAAATGCAAGGACACCCATGGTGTCGTGCATTGGGTGCAGGCTGAAGAACTCTACATGGTCAAAATGAATCCGGAGCCCACCACTACGGCGTTCCTCATAGTCATATCATTGTTTTGGGTCGTAGAATCTCAGAATTTAATTTTAATTTAACGTTTACTGTGACGTAACAACTGGCTACCTTCTTTAAACTACACGTCCGCATTTGGGGCTCAAATCCGCAGCCGTTCCCGTCAATGACAGCCTTCATCTCGACGGACTAGCTTACTTAAGTCAATCATTGATGCCAGTGTGCTTAGCCAGGCAATGCCTATCGCCATGACTTATATCATGGTTTCGCAACTACAGGCAAGGCATCATCAGTTTGTGTGACACCTTCGTGTGGAAAACCAGAATTGTGGGGTAAACCAGACTTGGGCCTAAAACCCGGTTTCTTGACAATCTCGTATTCACACTTCCAATTCACGTGTCCTCCAACTCTTTCATGAGACCCTTCACACACTAACTATTCTGCAAGACACTGATTACTTTCCATTGATCTTATCCCTCAGAAGGCCCGTCCACTGCGAAGAACTTCGGCTCCGAACGATCCGTGTTGTACTTACAGCTGCCGTGATGCATTTACGGCTTTTCAGTAATCGAGAACGTGTCGGGTTTGCTTGCCGTCACATTCAATGCCACCGGAATCCTCTGGTCATTCACCCGCGCCTCCACTTGTCTGGCATTGTACTGAGCAGATAAACTCAACCTTTCCATCCGACCTTGTGCTTTAGTCCGAAAGCCTACCAGATACCGCAACTATGGGTGCACGGATCGCAACTAAGGGCGAACTTATGCATCACGAGAAAATGAATCATGCTTGCTCTAACTCGAACTAAATCAGTTGGCTTCATGGAAGGATACGTGATCGACACACAAGGCAATATTTCTTAAAATGACTTGCTGGGGGCATACGTAGTGCTTTGTTAGTAAGTAAACGCAAGCGCAAATGTCAACACACGCCCTTCTTTTCTCCACTCGACATATTTTTACTCGCATATTTGGCAACTCTGCAACTACTACGTCTATTCCGTGGCAACTTACCACTCGTTCCATGTAGTGAGGAAATTGATACTGCGTGCGTGCGCGGTGCTTCACCTCGTTGGAGAAGCGCATGTACTCGTCCGACACTGGCTGATTCAGGCTGATAATCATCAGTGACTCGAACGCCTCCCGAAGCCGCGCGCGCCGCTGCGGGTCATCTGTGCAAGTCAAAGTGGGAAAACAATGATGTAATATGCAGAGAAGCTGCATTGCACATTACATGCTAGGTGACCATCTATTTTTTCCACATATTGTTGCTTGAACGACTAACTGATAGCAAGGCTTCTAGCGATAAAATCTAAACTTTGAGAATGCGCCTTTTTGGCGGGATGAATTATGATATTTATGTCATGCTCGTCGGTTTGTGGCCTAGCATTTGTCAGAAAGAATACTAAGAAACAAAAAGAAAAAAAAAAACTTGGCATGTAAGTGATAACTTACTGTTAACATTTTTCTTTTCCTTTAATTCCGGGGTGCCGTCCACTGACAGGAGGTGTATATATCACTCGAAAATGCTCTCATATCCCTTAACATTAAAGACATGCAAAGGCTCAATTAGCAATCTCATGTATACTTATGTGTGCCTTACTCCCAGTCCCTGCTTTTCAACGGTTCCCCGTATATTTTGTATTACCAAAGAGTAGGAATTATCCACTCGAAGAAGATGCACTCTTCGAGACACGTCACCCTTTCGTGTCAGAGAGACTGCAGGTTCTTTAAGTGGTTATAATAAGAACGCAAGTAATTGTAGAGTGCACTTCCGCTAATTTGACTCCTACGAGGCTCATGATATCGTTTTGACCTGTATGACGACTGGCTTTAGAAGGTGCTAACGAAGCGCGGAATTTTTTAGGACATTTTAGTCTTGAAAGCAATGTCTTCGACGACTGCGATGCGTTCCTGACACTAAAAGCGTTTGTACATGTTCTTCGAGTGAATTCATTTCCAGTGACTGCGTTCGGGCAGCGTGTGTCCTCTATGCGCCATTCTACATACTAGACACGTTTTCTCTCTCTCTCTCTCTCTTTCATTCCCCATTCCCCTCCTCACATGTAGGATAGCAAACTGGACTCAGTCTCGTTAACCTCCCTGCCTTTTCTTCTTCCCTTCTCTCTCTCTCTACGAGCCTGACCCTTAGCCACGACGTCTCAACCCTCCAGCATTGCCACTTATGGGGACGGGTAAGTGAAGAAATATGCTCCAAGTGAGCTTACCGACGCCCTTGGACCACGACATGTTCCCAGCAGCCTCGCCCTGGAAGAGCTCCGGGTAGAGAAAGGCATACTCGCCGGATGACGTCATGCCCAAATCCTGTGCATGCTCCAGCATTGTGCGCACCTCCTTCTCGCCAGTCAGCAGGACCACGACTGTGTTAGGCAAAGAAGAAGCCAAGTCATTGAGTCATTAAAGCTTACAGAGAGACGCTTTAGTGTTCATAAAGATATGTATGATACCACAACACAGCAGGCACGAAAAAAAAAGAAACGAACTATAGCTTTAATTTTCAATAAAGAGGAAAACAATACATAGAAAGGAATACATTTATTATGACAGATAAGCTGAGAGATCGGCCTCAGTCATAGTTCTGACTTGCTACTTGGCATTGGGGAAGGGAGATGGAGTTAAAATAAGAGAGAGGTGTTTGTGATGAGGGTTAAGGGGGGGTGGTGTTGAGTGAGCCTGAACGGCGAAGGCTGTTCAAAGTGTCAAATCTACGCCGCTCTCGTGCAAGAACTTGATGATAGCCTTTAGGACATCACGCAGGCAAGAATCCGGCCAAGATCCCAATAGAGCCTTTTCAGACAAAGGTCAATTGGTAAACTTGAAAAAAAAAATAAACTATACCAATGATTGCCTTTGCACAGCATACCGCGGGCAGATGCACAGGACGTGTTCTGTTGTCGCGTGTACCTCGAACTCCTCGCAGTCGGGACTGTTTGCACGGCCAATACGGCGTTAGTATAGTAGAGTAAACGCCACACTTAAGCTTGCATAACTTCTTTTGATTGTGAGCGGTAATATTACTTGTATGTACAGGTCGAGTGCGTGAAGGCGTCATCAACGGTGAGTCGTAAGCGCCCAGTATTGTCTAGGGTTCTCCTGCTAGATAATTAGTGTCTGGTCGAGAAAACGGCATGGACACTTAGGTGGCGTTATAGCGAGCCATCTTTGCCTCTTCATCGTCAAGCTCACTTTCATATAAGCCACAGTGCTGACGAATCTGTTTATATGCTGTACGATGGCCAGTTCTGAGGGCGAAATCGTGTTGTTCTACGACATCTTCAGCAAACGGATAAGGTTCTTGTTCAAGGGCAGAATCAATCACTTGACGCACTTTTATTGCGTCACAACATTTAGTCCAGTATTTAGGTGGTTCCATTGGTATAAAATGGAATGATTCACTACAATTTCGGCCGCGATGATGTAGTTTGGTGGTCGAGTGGAAAGAGCCTCCAGATTGGTATTACGAATGCAGCTCTTGAAGTATTCGGAGACACCGATCCGTCAGTATATATATGTGCATGGAAGCGGTATATACTGTAGAAATATGGGATAGGACGAATTTTCTAAGGCCACATGAGGGTATTCTTAACTTTTTAGCAACTCCCGGAATAGAGAGGTGCAGCAGAGGCCTTGACAAAATCCATGCTGGGACGCTCGCTACTTTGGCCGGAGCAAAGCGTGATGGAATGGCGCTCTCATGATATAATGGAGGTTGTGAAAAAGATATTTCTGGACGTGAAATTTGAATTGTTGAAAGCGGGTGACGTTCGTGGTGGGTCAACAGTCAAAGATAAGCCCTTAGACGTTCGGAGGAGCGGTGAACCTCTATTAGGCAGACGCGTTCTTCATAAATCGTGCCTTTGGTTGGCGTGCAGCGTAGCAGAGAGACATATTCGCGATGGTACTCGCGATGTCAGCTCTCAAATATATGTAGGAAAGAAGGGCTAATATTTGCTATGATAGGTAAACTATATCGTAGGCAGTAGGCAGTCTACAAGAAGTGCTACTTAAAGTTGCACCAATGATCGCTGTGATGGGCCCCACTTCACTTATGCAGCATATCTGAACATCTGTACGAAGTTGTCTAGCTTGAACTTGACCGTTGTCACGTGCTTAGACCAGAACGTGTTTCGGTAATTAATGAAACCTAAGAATCTGTGGTGCATTACGTATGGCATAGGTGTGCCGTCAATTAATCTGATGTCGGTGCGAAGGACAAGAGAAATAGAAAGGGAACGCAGGGATGTAAACCTGGCTGCTCCTGGTTTGCTACCGTACACTAGGGGAGGGAGAAAGTTAAGAAAGTCAGGAAAGTGGAACGGGAAAGAGGTGACGCGAGCGCACATACGACAACGTTCACTGCACGATGTTGCCTCAGGGCTTAATGAAAAGTGAATAACTAATTAAAGTCAAATTGATTCATTGCTTACGCGGAGCACATATATGAGAGAGTGAGAGAGAGAGAGTGCGTGAGAGAATGAAGCGATGGCACTATGGCGAGAAAACTTGTTTAAGAAATAGTCGATACTGGAGGAATTATTCTCCAGCGATCGTGCACCTCTCTCTAGTCAATCTTTTGTCCACTAGCGCGCTGCCTGAAGAGTACTGAATAAAAAGATATAATACTGGGGTTTCAAGTGAAAAATACATTACCTACATTTCTAAGTCATAAGTTGCTGTAGCTTTTATTTTTTTGCGATACTGTCTATCCGAGTGCATGATGATTCCAGCAAAGGGATAGAGATCGACCGCATTTTGTTTATTGACGGTGCCGTAAAGCTCCACCTTCCTGTTTGTTGCTTTCATGGGGCTCACTGTTGCCTACGTTTCCAAATTCGTGTGCGGGTAGATGTCTGTATTTATTTTCTCTCTCTTTTTATCTCCTATGATGCATTAAAAGAACTTTCTAAGATTTTGTAGGTGGTTATGTTGTGGATATTGTAGAACTTTTAAACGTTATATGTCTACACTATGTTTTTATGAAACGTGTAGCGTGTAAACTCCTGCACCGTTGCTTTGTGCTGCCTTTGGGCTTTCAAGGGGTGGCGGGGCCAGTTAAGCTGCCGTAACGTAGCTTTTACCTCGTTGTCCTTACCACTCATGTACAACTTTTGAATGTACCGAAATGTTAAAACAACTGTACTTCAAACTTCACACATACAACAGCATTCCAAAGCTTTCTCTTGGCTACCCTCTCCAGTTATCATTGTACTTTCTCTCGCTAGTGCGCATGTATATTCACAGAACTGTTGATGCATGCGGTTTCCTTGTCATATATTCTTGGAATGGGGAAGTTGTGAGCATGATGGGTGGGCTATGCGGTGTAAATAACATAAAATGGCAGTGAGTGTTAAATAAGCTATTTCCAGCGCATAGCGGTCTTTCATAACGCAGCGCAAGCTTTCTGAGTAGTGTAGCTCAGCGCACCCGAAATGCAAAATATCCTACTTTTGTTCACTATACTCCTTAGGGCTGCGACTCAGGACTCAATAAAGTTATTTCCTCCTCCTCCTTGTTCACTATACAATATCAGGGATTGCGAACAAACTCTGTCACTAACCTTACTTCTATTCCAGCGCTGTATTTCAAAGCGCCACTGCGGTTACGTTACGTTCGGCTGACGAATCCTGTGGGAAAAGAGCGATGGCGGCATCAGTGCAGTGCCGCATTTTTTTCATTTCCGCGACCACGGCAAATGAAATTATAATTTTCATTGCTTGGTTCACTGGTTATTTCTCTTGGCTATTTTCTTCACTTCTGTAACTTCGTAATGGGAGTCTACTAATGGAGGGGCGTTTTTTCCCCCTCATTCTGGAGACCTTTCAGGCTGACAACTGGGAGCCAACGAAGTGCATGCGAAACTGTTACCTCGTAGACACTCATTACGGGAACCCATTAGGACTTCTGGTGATTTGATGCTCGCGTCATATACTCTCCACTCCACTCAGAGTAAAGTGGTAATGACTCTGCACTTCTACCTAACCACGGCCCGTCGAGTATAATCTGTTCTGCGAAAGATCAGAACATGACCATGAGTGAGGTTTTTGTTACAAATATGAGTGTTGATGTGTTTGTTCGCTAGAACCAGTCACATAAGCGTGACCACGAACAACAGTTACAGTTACCCTTAACGGAAAATGCGGTAGCAATGACCTCATCGTCATTTTTTTTGCCGGTCTCAGTCTTTCGTTTTGTCACATAAGTCAACAGTTTACTAGTTGATGCTCATGGTTTTCTGCAAATAATTATGCGCTTGGCCGATAACACGCGAAGATCTAGCATGCGGTGTTAGACAATCCTGTGTTACCATTTCTTTCAGTGTAAAATCGTTTTTTTTTCTTCAATGAATTAAAAGAGAATCAATTATTACGCCGAAAAACGGGATAACTGCGGTTAGATTTTATATGCCAGCTATACACTTAGCACGTGCACAGTATACTACAAAACTGACGCGTCTCTATAAAACCGGATACAAAATAAATTATATATATATATATATATATATATATATATAAATTCAAAAAGGAAGGAAGACATTTGCATATATTTTTACTTATTTATTTATATACGACTGTTCATCTAGCCAGCGCCATTTGGAAAGCGCACTCCACAGATATCAAGCAAGCATAAGACAGAAAAAAGAATATCTCCGACAGCCCGCGCTATCCTGATACAAGAAAGACCAATTTCCTGGTCCCACCACGATGGCATTCCGACTAGTTGCGGAGCATCCAAGCCGGGCGACCACTTCGGAAATGGCCAGCACTGGCCGCGCACTTTATAGGACCGCTGTTTCGGGTGAGCGTGCCACGAAGTCCTGCCATTACGTCGCCTCAGAGGCGAAGGCAGCAAAAGCGAGGCGCTAAAAGAAAGCTGATAAGCTTGGTGGATCATCCGAGCACAGTCGTAGCACGTCGACCCGATGCCCGCGTTTACTGCCCTTGCGAGAGGAGATCGTGAATATATAAAGTCTTCGCAGCGTTCGAGTGAAGTGGGCCTGCGAGCAAAAAGCTAAGTTTGCGGGAAAGCGTTGTGCTGAAATGTAGCGCACAGATAACGCGCAGACGTACGCGAAAATTTGAGCGTCTTTGAAGCCTCTTTGAAACCTGTTTGAATATTGATGCAGGATTCAGGTCCACGTGTAGGGTATCTAGTACGTATCATCTCGTATTGATTGTTAACAAAAAGTATCCCTTTGTTGCACTCATTAACAGGCACTCATTTGCGCCAAGAACCTGAGTAGACTGGAACCACCTCCCTTCCTAGATCACTGCCATCTCTTACTTGAGAAAAAACCAGTGTACTTAGGTTTAGGTGCACGTTAAAGATCCCCTGGTGGTCCACATTTCTGGAGTCCACCACTACGGCGTGCCTCATAATAAGTTCGGGGATTTAACACGTAAAACCACATATTTAAATTTTTTTTCTTACGTTAAGAACTAACAAGACAGCCACTAATACTCATATACGTTCTTGCCCCTCCTCTCTGTGAAGCTTTCGCGCAATTGAGAGTATGAAAACAAACAAACAAACAAACAAACAAACAAACAAATACAGGATGCGGTTGATCTTAAGCGCCAGAAAAGTAGAAAATCCGATGCACGAGGCTGATGCTTGACATGTGAGCGTAGCCGGCCGGCCAATGGCAAAGAACACTTACGAACGAAAAGCTTCGTGAATTCGGCACCAGGGCCGGTATAATGCAAGACTTTGTTTCGTTCTATTCTACTGATTTCTCATCGCTCACCGCTCACGGCCGGCATATCCCGGTGGTAAAGTGCACGGAAGACCGCTCGGACCACTGACGAGACGCGAAAAGAAACAGCAGTGTTGTAGAATCGTTACAATATCTCGGCGTGTTGCTGTTTATTGCAAAGCAAATTACTTCAATGAAACACTTACGAGAAATAGGGCCTGCTTCAGCCTGTGACTGTGGCCATGAAATCTTTAATAACTTAACTTGAGCCATAAAAATCCACGAAAATGTTATATTCAGTTTCGCAACGTAGTGGAGAACACTGGATATAGAAAACTCAGAAACTCCTTTGAGCATGACTCTGACGCCACCCAACTGTTTGTAGGTAGTAAAAATGCATTCATTTTTTTTCTTCATTCTTACTGATCACATCGCAGTTACGCTGCCTAGCGTTTCTAGCCTTAGAAAAGAACAGTGAACGAGGTGCTCCCGCATAGGTCAAGCATAGTTGGGGGACGCGGCTTCATCTGCGTAGTCATTCCTGTTGATGTTGCACTGTCCTGGAAGCCATTGAAAGAGTATGCTCTGTCCCTTATCATGGTTGCGGTGATAAATTTCTCGAATTTCTGAGGCCAGTTGTTCAATGGTTCCGTGATGCATTGGACTTTGTATGCAATGAAGGGCGGCCCTTTAATCACTTAAGACTGGCCATTGCTGCGGTGATTCCTGTTTAATAAAATCAGGGGCAGCACGGAGTGTCGGAGGTTCTGCACTCGTCGAGGTGGTAACACATGAATTCTTCGACCTGATATCTTCATATTTTGCCGGGATGACGACTGCAGCAGCAGAACTGTTGAGTTTTACCGACGCATCTGTGTAGACACGTTGCCGAAACCTGTGCACGTTGTAAATGTGACATAAAGTTGCTTGCTTCAAAGCTTGCAACGGCGCTCCAGCTTTCTTTCTAATGACCGGAAATGTCAATTGTACTCGCGGCTGGTGCAGCACCACAATGGGTCTGATAATCGTGTAGCAGGCGTGGATTGCGAGGGCAAGTAGGACTGATGCCTTACAATACTTTTGGCAAATGTAGAACATGACCTTTTTGCTGGCAAGCGAGCAAGATGGTGTTAGGCAATCCGAGTAACGTGTCGTATGTCTGCTCTCAGGACATCTGTTTGAATGTAGACTGTTAAAGGAGCGTATCTGGCAATGACCACTGTCGCAATCGATGACGTAGTTTTTGGGACACCGAGACAAGTTTTGAGTGCTTGTGCTTGCACACTCTGGCGTTTGAGGATATTTGTAGTGCAAGTATTTCCTAGTACAGGTAAGCTATACCGCAGGAAGCACAAAAATAATGCTTTGTATGGTTGCAACATTGATGATACAGCTGCGCCCCAGGACTTCGATCCCTCCAAGAATCGCGAGAAGGTCCACAACGGGGGCCAAATGCTTTGTCCAGTACAAGACGTGAGGGATCCGAGGCAAGTCTCTACCAGTGATGAAACCATGAAATCGGGGCGTTCGTCTGTATGGCTTGGCTTTGTATGATCCGCAAAGCATACGGGGCCATCTCCTTGTTAGTAAAAGCAACGAGTGAACACTTCTCCAGTGAAAGCTCCAGGCCTTACCTTCTTGGGTATGTTGACCCTGCCGTTAAAGCCTTCTGAAGTTGTGTGCGGACTTAGACGCGTGTCACTCCTGAAGCCCATATGCATATGTCGTTTGCATATACGGAGAACTGAACAGTTTGCGGCAACGAATCGGCGATACGAACGAGTACCAGTTTGAAAGGGGCAGGGCTGAGTACTTCGCCTTGCGGTACACCACGACTGGTACGTATAGCTAGACGGCATTGGTCCGTCTTCAGTCAAAATAAAGATCTTCCATTCAAATAGCTGCGTATTCAGCGAACGATATGTCCGCCAATCCCTACAGCTTCTAAGGCGTCCAGAATTGCATGATGATCTACATTGGCGTAGGCACCTTTAATATCAAGGAATAAGGCCGGTGAAATTCGTTTCAGGTGTTTCCGGTGCTGTACATCCTTTACAAGATCAATAACGCTATCTATTGACGGGCGTCCGCGTCGAAAGCAAGCCATTACCTCTGGATAGACATTGTAATATTCCAATCACCATTCTAGTCGTTTAAGGATCATTATCTCCATTACTTTGCCGACGCAGCTGTCCAGTGCTATTGGACGGTAAGATGACAATTACAATGAAGATTTGCCTGGATTAAGGAGTGGAACAAGGCGATTGGATTTCCACGTCGTAGGAACCAAGCCGTCACGCCTTGATGCGTTTTATAGGCCAAGAAGTGCATGTCTGGCCCCTTGACCAAGGTTTGCAAGCGCAGAGTATGTGATGCCATGGGATCCTGGTGACGAAGATCGGCTACACCCAGCGAGTGCGGCCTCCAGTTTTCCGATCGAGAAAGGAGAGTCGATACGAGGATCCCGGGAGCAAGGGGGGCAATAGGAATAGGTGTGCAAGGCTGGAACGTGGGGCCCGCGATCATTGCAGAGTAATCTTCGACTACGTCGACTTCTTGGCGTCCTCGATGGAGGGCTAGAGATTTAAATGGACGGAGCTGTTGAGGAGCTGTTCGAAGTCCACGGACTGTTCTCCAGACAACCGGCAGAGGTTTACGCGGATGAAGCGACTCACAAGAAGACTTGCAGCGTTGATTGTGCAGTACAGCAATGCGACGCTAAATTTTCTTTTGAATGCGTCTGACCTTTCCAAGGTCGTAAACCAATTTAGTCCGTCTGTACCGTCGCTCCGCTCGCCGGTAAATAGCATGGAGGCTCTGTATTTCCGCCTCGAAATCCGCGTACTTCTCTAATGACCGAAACGAACTCACAGCATCCTGCATGGCCTTGGCGATCTAAATTTGCAGTGTGGACGAAAAGCATTTGTGGCACGCGTCTTCCATAAGTGCATTAAACATGGACCAATCGACTGTTTGTTGAAATGTTGATGAAATTTATTTGGTTAGTAAGGCCTACGAAGGACCAAAACAAGGAGAAGTCCGATACACCGACGCGGCAAAGTACAAGAACAGAGCGGCCCACGCTATCAGCGTGATCAACGGCCAAGGACAAGAGGTAGCAGCGGCCTCGGTAAGCACTCCAGACATCGACTGCGCGGAAGAAACGGCGATAGCCCTGGCGGCGACTACGGGACAACGAGAGGAAGATCTAATCACAATTATCACCGACTCACAAACAGCATGTAGGAATTATCAAAAGGGCCGCATTTCCACAAGTCCTCAGCATCCTCGAAAAACGAGACAATTTTCCAGAAGTGTACATTGTCTGGGCCCCGGGACACGAGTCCCTGGCGGGTAATGTAGCGGCTAATGCCGCTGCCCGAGATCACATTCTCTGGGCTATCCCACCAGGTTCACGAGCACCGGTAGACCAACAAGATAGCGTCCCGAAAAGATACGCCGATATCCTGAGCCACTACAGACTGGGTAGAAGGATCTATCCACCCCCGCATCCCCAGCTAACAAGAGAAGAGGCGGTCATCTTCCGAAGACTACAGACCGGCACATTCCCGCACGGCACCCTGCTACACGCCATGTCCTACGAGCTATACTCACAAATGCGCCTTCTGCTCCACGCCCAATACCCTCTACCACATGGTATGGGAATGTCAAAAAAACCCATCGACACCGCCCATCACCGGACCAACCGTCGAGCAGTGGGAGGCACAGCTGACAAGCTCGACCCCTGAAGACCAGCATCACCTGGTGAGCAGGGCCAAGCTATCAGCTCAGGCCCACGGTATCCTGGACTAGGGACGCCGCCCACCTCGGACGATTTTACCGTCGGCCCATTTCAACTAATAAAGTTTATTCCTCCTCCGCCCTTTTATCTTCAGGTAGGTAGGAATGTAGTCGCTTCCGTGAGTTTCTATATCTGCGAACCAATGGACGCATCTAGTGAGGTATCGCGACACAAAAGCTAAGTCTAAACAACTGCTATACGTCCGGCCGCGTGAAACGTGGGACTGCCATAGTTTAGGCAGCAAAGGTCATGGTCGCAAGCAAAAAACACGAGGCTTCTTCCTTTGGAATTTACCTTGTTGCTTCCCCAAAGTGAATGATGTGCGTTGAAGTCGCCAACAGCAATCCATTGACCAGGAGTCGCGTCTATAATGTCACTCAGTCTCTGTCTATCGAAACGACTTGATTGAGCAAGGTAAACGCCCACAAGAGTAAACGCAAGTTTTTGTTTTTTCCCAGTCAAACAGACGTATTGATTACTGTCTTGAGGCCGTACTGGATGAACAACATAAGTCAGTTCGCACCGTTTGTAGATGATCACCTTGCTAACGTCATTACTAGTCAATGACACGTAAGGTTCATATCCTGAGAGCGGAATGGCTTTCTGTAGGTTCGGTTCACAGACAACAATAACGGGAAATCGATTGGTGAAAACGTGATGGCGGAAACCAGCAATACAGCGCTTCACTTCACGGGCATTCCATTGCATAATGGACACTTCCTTGACTTATCTGAAGAAGGGCTGAGGCGGTAGAGCCATTGTGCTTGCTATTCGAGGCTCTCCATAACCGGATGCAGACCGTCCAGCACTTGCAGGGTACCCCGAGCAGACGGAGTCTGCATGTCATTTATCATCACGGGAATGACTTTCATTAGAGACTTGATTATTTCGATTACTTGCTTGTCTTTAGCTTGCACTTGATCTGTGCCGTCATTGGTGCATCAGGAGTCCACCATCGATCTTTGTTCTGTTGTAGGATTTTATTCCGGAAGTGCAGGCCAGGCGTTTGCCGTGGACATATGCATTGCGTCACTAGACACCGTGTTGTGTGTGCGGCTGATCGCCTTGGGAGCACCAGCTGCAGGAAGTAGCGTTTCTTATGACGGTATCAGTATTTTTAGCAGACGATGATCGTCTGCGGCGGGCACGACGCCGTCGCACTTTGGCTGCGGCCTCTCTATGCGTCGAGCTGTCTCTCATCATTTGTTTCAGGACTTTCAGCTCTATCTTGTGCATTGGGAAGTCTTTCGACGATGATTCTTGGGGACCAGAGCAATTGGCACATTTGAAGTCAGTCACTTGGAAAGCAGAAGTGCGGTGCTGCTCTGAGAATTTTGGGCACACAGTCGAATTTTTGCATATACCGTTGGCATGGCCGATCTTCTAACAATCACGGCACTGAAGTGGTCTCGGAACGAAAAGTCGCACTGGATGACAAAAAAATCAAACTTTCACGTGTGACGGCAAGATTCTCCTCTTGAAAGTTATCTTCACACAATGTAATTTTCCTAGGCAACGAATTTCAGTAATAGTTACATCCGCTGTGGCTGGTTTAATCAAAATAGGCAGGTCCTTGTCGTTGATTGGCTCATCGACATCATAAACGATGCCTGATAAAGTATCGCGTTCCTGTGGTATTATGTTGCGAACATATATCGTCCCTAGCACTTGGATTGCGCACAATATATCCAGCGCCGCTCTGTTCTTGACATCGACTGCTAGGATATTCTTACGGTGTTAATTCTCACATGCGTAATCTCACTCGGATCAAGAGCCTCTAGTACGACAGATATGGCTTGCCTGCTTAGCCGATTCAGATCGTCCGTCGGCGTCTCGGGCAAGAATAGGATAGTATGAGCCGTGTCATTGTTCTTTGCCATCGCCGCCATCCTTGTTCAAGGCGAGGAAGCAGTGACGATTCTTTTCTTTCCTTTTTGCTTATGACTGTCAAGTAGTCACCGACATCCGACACATCTTCTGAAGCAGATTAGTACAGCTTGGTGCCCTCGCTGCCTGTGTCGCTCATGAGGTGGTTGCGCTTCCTCAGAGCGCCATGATGGTCGTTGACGTTGCTGCTTCTCCTCAGTACCTGGGTTCAGGCCAGCTTTGATGAGGGTACTAAGGACAATGTTATAGTGAATTTGACAAGGAAATTATCTTGTGGGTGAGGGTGACGGAGCCGTGCTTCTCCTAAACCCTGCTTCTATAGCAGGATTTTTTTCATTATCACCTCCTTCCCTCTTCATTTTGCGAGTTAAGCCCGTTTATCACCGCCAGAGAAAAGCATGCTCGCGATAGCACTGGCGTAGTGCATATAGTTGTGCGATCAGTATTTTCATCTCTCTTGCGTGCCTAGCTGGGGACTAAACAAACGCCGCAAATGTGCGTGTGCTAAGGAACATGGAGCAGCATGCTTCGAATGCCTGCATCTTTGAGTCTAGAGTGGAGACAACAACAAAGTGGCCGGATTGTGACTGAGTTCACAGAAGCTCTTAGTGTTTGCGTCTTGCGGTGCCCCTTATTCTGACCCCCTGCTATTTGTCCGTTCACGTCGAGCTTCCCTTCCTCAGCCACCGGAGTTCACCAGCGGGCTCGCGTAAACGAGCCCGGTGCACCAGTGAAGCTTCTATATGCGTTGAGAGCCCTTCCCCATTTTCGTCGGTTTTACAGAGTCAGCTTGCCTTCCGAAACTCTTGAGTGCGTATACACTAGCGAGTCGGGGTCGACCCGTGGAAACGGCCGAACTTGACGCCTGGCCTCTCGAAATAGTCGGCGTTTCCCCCGTCCTCCCCCTGGCGACCGAAGCCCCGCATACGCCGGCGTGCACAACTTCCGACCGGGGCTATGAACCACTGCTGCCTTCGCCGTTATAGAGTTGAAGCACCCGTTCGGGCTGGATGTTTTTTTCTCGGCAGAGGCAAGAGTGGCGCTCTCCAAAAATGCTAGCGAAACGAGCGGTAGAGTTCTCTTAACGCTTAGCAGCAGCGCAACTTCACAGTGTAGTGATCAAGTTTGAGTGTTTGCATTTATCACAATTTAGCCGCATTATAAACGAGCGATCCATGCAGATACGAGACTGCAGATTAAAAAAAATTAAGTTCTGGGTTCTTTTCGTGTCAGAACCACGATCTGATTATGGGACACGCTGTAGTGGGGACTGCGGATTAATTTCGATCACCTGGGTTCTTTTAACGCGCACCCAACGCACCGTACACGCGCGTTCTTGCATTTTGCACCCATCGAAATGCGGCTGCGGTGGCCGCATTTCGATCATGGGGTCATGTGGTCATGCGGGGTCATGGGGTCATACGATCATCGGATCACAAGGTCGCGAGATCAAATCCTGGCCACGGCTACCGCGGCCGGGATTTGATCCCGTGACCTCGTACTTAGCAGCGCAACGTCAAAGCTACTTAGCAACCACGGCGGGTAACCGCAGATTTCATAGAGCAGTGACGGTCCGCACAGGTGTCATCTACAACCCATTAGCTTGTTCTATCAACCATTCTTGCTTTTGCGTAAGTACATAGGAACAGCCGTGAAAAAATCAACACGAACTCGCTGTGGATCATTCAAGAATAAGAGAGAAATGTAGTCAACCCCACACAACTGTTAAAGAAAAAAAAACGAACCCCCCCCCCGCCCCCCCCCACCCCTTCATGCTTCTAAGCTTGGTTCCAGATATAACACATGATACGCAATTGACGTACCTATATTCGGAATAAAGCTGCGTATTATACGCGGAATTTCTTGGTACTTTATAGGCACCACCTGGCAAGCGAAATTGCAATGATTAGATTTGTTTCAATGTCGTTTTCTGGCCCCTATTTGTAAATGTGGTGTAATATAAAACATCACTTGGAAGGTAGTATTCTGTCGGGATTGAGCTTTTTGTATGCGGCCTGTGTTCATTTTCAGTAGGTTTCAAGAATTTTGTCATCACAAGATGGTTCAGGAGAAAGGATAAACTAATTATTCAAGCAGCTGGCCAGGTGCAAATGGTCATTGGAGCCAAGGAAAGCCGAAACGTATGTAATTTGTTTATTACTGTAAGCTGCTATCTGGCCGGGAAGTGCGCAGCATGATAAACAACGTCAGGAATAAACTAAAATCGTGGTTTTGGCGCGTAAAACCCCAGAATAGAAGTTCTAAAGCAATCATGCAACGAAAAAGTCGCACGCAGAAATCCAAGAGAAGAGGTTGCAAAGATGTTACCGTAAGGTTACGTGTAGTCGCACTCCGCACGTTCTACGAAAAGGCCTGCGTGTGTGCATTATTTAAACGACACTTCCAAACTGAGCTTACTCGCGGCCTCGCACACGGCACCCATTGTATGAGACAGAAGCCAACCAAGGCCCGTGTTTGCAAAAACGTTCCTACGCTGTCACCGCTCGTAAGAGCAGCTGTCAGCTTATGGAGGTGCCGGAAGTCTTATTAGCGAAGGCGGATGTTCCACGGCAATGATATAGCTTACTCACGAAAAGCTTTGTGAATTCGCCCCAAGTGAATATTATTTCAATGGTTTAACTCTTCTTGCGTGTTCGGCACACATGTAATTTGCGAGACCTGCTTTAACAGGGAAAGTGATTACCGTATATGTTTTCGCAGAAGCCGTCTTGAAAGAAAAAGAAAGCTGCTTTAAGGAGAGACACACTTTTTCTGAATGTAAATACTCAGGAAGGACAAAAAATATGTACGAAAGTAAGAATCATAGATTTAATACTACTGCAAGAAGTACCACGTTAGGATAGCGAGAGGACGCAACAGAAAGGAGGCAGAAAAAAACAATGATACTTCAGCTCACTGTATATGAAGAAACGGAGTCAGGAGATACGAGAAACGGGGACATGGGGAGGAAAAGGGCGGGTGTAGGGGAAACAGAGGCTTCTGAGAACGTTACCTTAGCAAAAAGCAAGCAAGACGGTTCACAGAAATGCAACACGAGCACAAACTGCAAAAGGGCAGTTTACGACAAGTTGGTATTAATAAGTAGATTTCAGGTGAGCGAAGCACTTGGCACCTTCAGTGGCAAGGTTGTCTTCTAGGTTCCCGAATTTTTCACCGTCGTGTCTCAGACATTCTGCTGACACGGTCGTTCTTCTGCGAATAGTCGTTCAGCAAAACAGCGCTTTTAACGCAAGAACTTTGATTCTTGCCAACTCGTGTTGAGAAATGGGTCCTTTCGAGGCGTACGCAAGCGCCCCCGGAGACCTTGGCGGGGAGCCCGCAGTTCTTCGAAGGAGCAGGAGCCAGTTACTGCAAACCTAATTGAGCAAACCGTTATGAATTGTAGACCTGAGGCGGCAAGCGCATAAAACGTATTTCCGTCTGATTATCCGCGTGATGACATTCAGTGTAAATTATTTTAACGTATGGCGGTCAGGGTAGCTAGATATAGTCTGGACAACAAAGCATGCAGAAAAAAAGTACGAATTAGATGCAAGGCTTGTCCAAAGATAGCCCGTAACAAGAGGAACCTTTAAGGCTAAACCGTATGAGCGCGATTTTGTGCGCGACAGCGACGAGCGACGGCTTCGAGCGACGGATCGGGCCGTCGCTTGAACAGATCGCTCGGTCGTGTCGCGCGATCGCTCGGTTCTGCAAATGTAAAATTCGCCGCTCGTCGCCCGGAAGTGCTATGAGCGACTAGCCAATAGCGCGAAGCCGGAACTGGATGTACATAACTCAAGTACTTCCGATTGCCGCACGGAACGAGCAAACGATTGAATTTTTATACGTGCAAGGATAAGAGCCTACTGGAAGACCTTCAAAATTTTTTTACGTTGCTTTCTACAGTAAATGACATCAACTTAAGTTAATAAAGCACGCACGCTAGTTTCGGCGCCTATATTGCTGCCCTTATACCGACAACACTGGGTGACGTCGCTTGAAGTCGTCGCTCGCATGGGGTTTATACTTACATGTAAAGAAGCTGGTTAAAAACCTGGCTCTCTTGAAGTAAGCGTATCGTTTTTGTGTTACATACGTGTATCTCTACAAGAATATATATATATATATATATATATATATATATATATATATATATATATATACTTGTCTGCTTAAGTGCATGAAACGGCGTTTTGTTAACAAATTAACTGAAACGCTAATGCATTTCTCCGCACAATTCGGGAAGTTATATCTCGAAACTGGTGTCATCTGGAAAATTTGATTCAAGTGAATCTGCCTTGCGAACTCCACGGTTATGATTTGTAAATTGCAATATGGGTCATAATGCAATTAGTTAAAAAGATAATTACTGCATTTTTATTGGTTAGTCCATTTTGCATCTCAGTTTTTTGTGCGAGTATTGTCCGTCGCTCCGAGTAGACCAGTTCATAAACTAGAACTGTGATATCTGCCACAGACAACCTTTAAAGATTTTTGAAAGTGTTCGCTGAAGCACCCTGCATATGTGTACGATATATGTGTGTTCCCACTGCCCTTGCAGAAAGTCTTAAATCTTTGTTTGTCTGGAATATGATTAAAGGTGGAATAGCGATGTTTTATGGGCATCTGAGGGTACTGAAGGTGTCAATTCAACAATATTTTTGTTGTCCCTGACTACGGCACTTCATTGAACAAAAATGACCAGTTGTGGCCTCAGCTCCTCATGAAGGAGCTATCATAGCTTGAATTTGGATTTTAATGTGCATACTAACTACCTTGGACAGCATTTAAGAGCCGAAGAAAAATAGCGTAAAGACTAAATTGCGACGTCGTAGATCACGAGTGAAAAACGATGATGGATGGACTTGACGGTGTTTGATATGTCTTTGGCGCCACGCTTTTTAATTTCTTCTACTTCGTGGTTATCGTCTTCAAATAAGAATTTCCTTTAGCTACCTCCTACCGCCCGATTCTTGGCCTATTCCTCTTAGTGGGTGCGAGCCATGACAGAGGATCATCATCATCATCATCATCATCATCATCATCATCATCTTTGGCGTCGAATGTCAAGACAAACTCACTCGGGAAGCCCCATTATAGCTTCATCTGAGCTTTTTCGACTAAATGAAAACGTTCAGCTGGAATCTACAGTCTTTTGTTAGACCAAACACTTTTACTTCATCCAGTGTCACAGGATATTGGATCTCTCGGTCTTGCGATTCAATCTTCTTTAATTATCATTGTAGTTGGCGCTAATTTTAACGCAAAAGCAATGTCAATGACGCTTATTTATTTATGATCAATCGCAACTATCTTTTGTGGATTAGAGCAAGGGTTATTCCAACAGAAATAAGAAAAACAAAATTCAAGTACACGAAAGACCTGATCATTACGAAACTCGCAGCGGTGACGCGGTACCTACAGTGCTCTGATGCGTAGCAGAAAGACGCTTGTTAAGTTACTTTCGTGATTAGCCGTGATTGGCAGTTACATATTGCATAGCATAGCTGCATTATGATTACAGTGGCTTTAAAAAACGCACATGCTTTAAAAACATCAAAGAGCCTCAGGTAGTAAAAAGAACTCTAGCGCCTCTCTCGAACCCCAGTTGTAGCATCTCGACATAAAGCGCCATCAATTAACATTCTTATATGTTGAGAAACCATTGATGCCTTCATGAAAAAGAATATTCCGGCAGAACGCATCTCACTATCACTATACATGTTAATGCGATCATCATTCAAGCATTGTAGCGAGTAGCGATACACCGTATTGCTAGAAACACCTTTATTCATAATCTATTCTGGGGGATGGCGGCTATATGAGCGCAGCAAAACAGGTGAGCTGCAAGCCAGAAAAAAGGCAGCAGGCTTGTGTGGCCTTGCAGAATCACAACGCACTTTCCAGCCAAGCTTTTGAGCAGTTGCAATAAAAGTATGAGTTGCCTGCAATTAAATCACAAACTTCAAAATGTTGCTCAAATATAATTTATGACTGGTCCGTTTGAAACCTGGGCCGCATATAACGCTATCCAACACTTCTTATAATCCTTCGTTGCACGAAGAAGATGTGGTTACCATTAGCAGGGTTCTTCAATAATAGTACTGAAGGAACCTGCTATTAGTTTTCTGTCAATGTGCGCCCAGAAAAAGCCAATGAATGTTTCTCTGGGCTTTCAAATATTTATTTCACGATATAAAGAATATCCACTACAGTGGACAACATCTGCACCAGCTCCACACAGTTTAGGTGCCAAAAGTTTTCGTTTGCTCCAAAAGGCGGAGTTCTTGCCACCACTCAGACAAACTTAAGCATGAATGCAAAGCGTTGAAAGTGGCGCACGTTATCTTGCGTTGTGGAATGCGTAAAAACAGTCAGTTCTGCCGGCAATGCTCAAGTATACCTTGCAGTGGCGTAGTCAGTAAATTGTTTCGTGGGGAGATGGGTTGGGGGTGGGGCACGCGCTTGACCGGGGTGGGAGCGGCTGGGCAGGGGAGTGCTTTCGGACATCACTTTATGCCACGTAGATACGCAGTAATTCGCGGTGGGGGGGGGGATGTATGGGTAGAAGAGGGGGTGCCCGGTGCCCCTCTCCCGTGCCCCCTTCTGGTTGCGTCTCTGATACCTTGAATTTTGCGCAATTATATGCCGCTTTGCACTTGCCAGCCGACATTTTACATCATTATGATGTGCATTATTTCTAACACGAAAAAATTATTCACATCATGACGCACGTCGGAGGCAAAACGCGGAGAGGCGGGGTGAGGGGGGGGGGGGTACGTCTGAGTGATGCGAGGGACGCGGTGCTTCACTGCAGAAACCCTGCACCGGAAGGCACTATCATTGCTACTGTGTGTGGGAAATTCGTGGTAGTCCACCGCACAGTGCTAGAAGGCACGTCCCCATCAGTGGCGACACAGCGTCTTCGGTGAACGAGTCTGACAGACTGGAACACGAACGCGCCCAGACATCTTTCGCCACCTGGCGTTCAAATTCTGGCACGCAGGGGAAATCGTACAATTAATGTGAATAATGTTCTTCAGAAAACATATTAAAACTAAAAAAAATCAGTACTTTTTTCTGTAGTTATTGACGGCGGCGAAAAATCGCGTCGAGTGTTCATGTAATGGATGTCGCAACAAAACGGCCGCAAGCGCCTCAGTGCGCTGGCTTGCCCGCGAGAAGTTCTTATTCGGCTTGCTGAAGGATACTGCGTCAACTAAAGCCGTTCTAAACGAGTGGCAGAAGTGTAGAGCCTTTACTGGAAACTACAAGGCTAAACTAGAAGCTGAGGGTGCTATGTCCTTTCTGACAAATTGAATGTTGCAATAAAGACAAAATTGTGCCCGTGCCATAATGGTTATAGCATCATCGGGCTGTTGTTCTAGGGAATGGCTGGTGTATTCTTGCCGTTGGACAATTTAACTTATGTTCATACCTGATACAATGAAGCCAAGGTAAGCATCGGAGAATTTAACTGTGGTTCAAATTGGAATGCACAAAATAATGAAGAAAAGGGAAATGAAAGTGCACGAAAAGATAACTTGTCGCGGGTGGACGCCGAACCCACAACCTCCGCATTACGCGTGCGTTGCAGTATAACAATTCGTCTACGGCGGCGGCTATCAATTCGTCCACTAAATTGCCTACTCTCCTAAGATCACGTGTTGCCTGACACTATCGGGCAAAAAAGGATGTTCCATATCCACCCACCTTGGCTATGAGTGGCGCTGGCTATGACTCCTAGGGCAAGATCTTAGTAAGCATAAATACCCAAGTTAGTGAGCGAATTGATAGCAGTAACCGTAGTACAATTGGTAGTGCAGCGCACGCGTAATACGGAGATTGTAGGTTCTTGCACCGGCAACAACTTATCCTTTCGTCTACTTTCATTTCCCTTTTCTTCATTATTTTCTATATTCCAATTTAGACCACACAATTAATTTCCCCGATCCTTTCCTTGACATAATAAAATCGAGCCTCTCAGTTCCCATACTTGAGCATCACCAGATGAAATGACTGTTTTTCCGCATTCCTCAACGCAATATAACGTGCGCCATTTCCTATACTTTCTATTCATCTTTAAGTTTGTCTGAGTGCTGGCAGGAACTCTGCCTTTTGGAGCAAACGAGAACTTTTGGCACCCAAACTGTATGGAGTTGGTGCAGATGCTGTCCACTGTAGTGGATATTCTGTATATCGTGAAATAAATATTTAAAAGCCCATAAAAATTTATTGGCTTTTTCTGGATGCACATTGACAGAAAACTAATAGCTGGTTCCTCCAATACTATTACTGAAGAACCCTGCTAGCGGTAACCACATGTTCTTCGTGCAAGAAAGGGTTAAGGTAGCGCTGATAGCGTTATATACGGCGAAGGTTCCGAATGGACTATATATATATATATATATATATATATATATATATATATATGTGTGCGTGTGTGTGTGTGTGTGTGTGTGTGTGTGTGTGTGTGTGTGTGTGTGTGTGTGTGTGTGTGTGTGTGTGTGTGTGTGTGTGTGTGTGTGTGTGTGCGTGTGTGTGCGTGCGTGCGTACCGTAACAGCGACCAGTGGTCCCAGGGACACCTTTCCGCCCACATTTTAGGCTGCACAATTTCCGGGATCGGCCCATGAAAGAGGCTAGAAAAACATACCAGATACGTAAAAGTGGCGGTACCTCGGTAACATTCGAAATTTCTGCCTCAAGAACCCATTTCCCGATGATTGCTGATGTTTTGATTACAATTCATGCAATAGAGCGACACACCATATTGCTGAAGACAATTTTATTTATAGCCCGTAGATTTGGCAAACAGGCTAAGAATGCTAATCGCATTAATACAGTCGCGCACCACAACCCACACCATTCACGTCTTCGTACTCCACAAAAAAAGCTTCACTAAGCGCAGCCCTCCTACCGCAGTCAGTTTTGTCCAGCTGGTACATTTTGAGTTCCACTTATCTGGCTTCGAATGAACGACGGCGTGATTGCATGAACCTTGATTCCTGGCGTCAAAGGTTTCTTTTCATTGTCAGCTAGAAGAGCGCGCATTCTCACTGTAAGCAATATGACATGCACATGACGAGTGTGCTCCTAGCAAGTCGATAGAGGTTATAAAGATATAAATATATCGGCCACAAAGTGGAGGTAGTAGGGTAAGAATGATATCGCATTTATATGTAAAGCATTTAATGGAACGCATGTAGTGAAAGCCATCGAATTTATGTCTCTTCCAACAAACTAGTGTTTTAAGCAAAATGTAATTGCTACCTAGGGCAGCCTTTTTCATATATGTACCGTATGACTTGCGTGCAATAAAGCTCTGATAAAGATTATATCTATTCGAGGCCTAGAGAGAGAGAGAGGTGAAGGGGAAAGGCAGGGAGGTTAACCAGCAGAAGGATTGGCTGGAATTTACTCTTACGAACACTTGTTGTGTAGAGATAGCTTTGTGTAAATATGGTCCCAGCTTCGCCTTTGTTTTATAGGAGGCGCATGGGTGGCGTGACGTCATAACGCAGAAGGCCGACGCGTTGGAGGCTAACATCCGAACTTTTTGACGCTCACGGCGTCCTTTGATGTAGTCTGCTAATCGTGTCGCGATGCAAAATGGCAGCATGGGAGACAGCCAGACGAGCCTAGGCGAATATTAGTCCCCGGTTTGCTACCCTATACTTGGTTGGGAGATAGGTGTTAGAAAGAAGACAGAGAGGAAAGGGGGAAAAAATGCACACACAGACACACCCATAAGGGTGTTCCAAGTGTTACATACTGGTTAGAGCTTAGATATAACATATGAACTTGCCGTTTGAAATAATAAACCCCTCAAGTGAATATGGTGCTACTAGGTCCGCCCTCTGTAAAAAGCGCATCTGAACAAACCGCGCTGTCGTGCGGCAATTTATTGTAAATTGTAGAAATAGTCCGTGTGTGTGATAGACATTTGTGTTTCATTTTTATTGCCTGAGTCTCAACGCAAATTTGAAATTACTGTTTATCGTTTATAATACTTGAAGTGCATACTTCTCTTTTTCTCTGCACTTTCCGGAATTTACCAGTTCAGATACCTGCGTAGCTTAAGAATATTACTGGCGCACAGTTAGGTTCCTTATAATATCATAGGACGAATATATTTTCGTTATACGGAGAGGGAGATATTGAAAGCACAATCGCAAATCACGGTATTCCTATTGTAATGTGCCTTATACATTCATTCATCAATCACTGTGGTAAAATTGAAAGTTTTGCTAAGAAATGTATCGCTGGCCAGTCTACAACGTTAAGCTATTTAAGAAGTGCAAGGAATACTGAGATTAAATGCACAGCTATTATAGGTGTAAATGGATTCGCTAGCATGCGCAGTGCGGTCATTTGTATGCATATGAAAGAACCATAAACAAGGAGCTTCACGGTGTATTTTGAGCTGTCCCAAGACTAAACACAAATATGTACAAAACGAAAGCTTATTTGTCTTTCTATAAGAACTGTCACGTATTTGCACAGTTAACGTAGGAAATATATTTAGCTTTAGTTTGTAATATATTTAAAGTGTCCCATGAGCATCATAGTTGACTATTTGTTTTAGGAAAGGTGCTTTCATAGAAAAATATAATAAAATTATCTTTGTTCCTGGGCAAACAAATGACACGACGGTTGCGACAGTTGTTTTGTACATTGGAACTGAAGAAAAGTTTTGAGAAACTTTCTTCTGAGTCCTTAGGCTTTAACAACACGAGTCTTCGATGCCGGTCTCCACCTTAGGGAACTCTAATTCATTTTAGGAAACGGAAAGCGCTGGAACCCGGCTAGAGTAAGGGTTATAATTTCTTGCGTCAATGAAGCGGTAGGAGTGTTTTTTTCTGTAAGCGTTAGCAAATGTTTGTCGTAATTCTGTTAAATTTCGTTTGTTCTTAGGTGCGCCGCCTTGCCATGGGCGTGCTCTGCTTGTTTTGTTATTTATGTTTGCAGAACATGGTCATTACATAGCCAGAGGGGTTCGCGCGTAGAAAGAAATAGAAATCATTTGTCTGTTCATCTTGAATCAATTTTTGATGTTCTTAATTTACGCTACGCTGACCAAAAGTTTCGGGGCTGGGTTTACACACCGTTTCGACAGCGCCCAATGACAAAGTGAGAATTTGTCAAAACTCCTTTGGGATTTCAACTTCAGTTCTGCTTTAATATTGGCTTAATCGTCCTCGGGACAAATTCACAAATATTTCGTCTCTCTCGCTCATCAGAGCTGTTTGTCACTGGCGGATGTCTTATTCGCTAATGATATGTGCTTTATCATTGCTTGATATATATAATGATTCACAAATTCATTCGTATTGTTATATGATTGATAAATTTATTTATAAATAACACTCGAAGTGTTGACTATTTTTTATTTGATTCTGCCTGGAAACCTCAAATGAGGCGAACGGCTTTATTTAATACGTTAAAAATGAATGACCAAATTTGATTGAATCGTTGATGGCAGCGATCCCTCAACTGCGCATTTTTCATTCAAGAAGAGCAAAAATTAATCTTCA